>NW_005842215.1:1311009-1311931 GCF_000455745.1 Alligator sinensis
CCTGCACCGCCAAGCCTCTCTGGCTTTCCCTGTGGGGAGCTGCAGCCCCCGCACTGTCCCTCGGAGCCGCCTCAGGGAGAAGTGGGTGGGGCTGTCCCTCAGAGAGCCACAAGTACCATGCTGACCATGCTGACCATTGTCATAGAAAAAAAAATTACCAAAAGATACAATAATAATTAAAGCTCTAAAAGCACAACTATAGGTATGGGGAGCAGGACATAGACTCCTAATGCCAGGCCCTTCTCCCCCGGGAGGCAGAGGGTAGACCACAGTCCCCCTCCACGCTAAAGGAGGACTTTGGGACCTCCTGCTGTTTCCAGCCAGGTGCATGGACCACGGTGGGCAAGGGCCCTAAGGCCCTTCCAGTGCTCTCTCTATGGTCCCAACTTCAGCTACCGCCCCTGCTCTCCCCAAGACAAAACGTAAGGTGTTTGTTGTGGGAGACTCCCTCCTGAGGAGGACTGAGGGGCCAATCTGCCACCCTGACCCCTTAGCCCGGCAAGTCTGCTGCTTCCCGGGGGCCCGCATCCGGGACATTACGGAGAGGATCCCAAAGCTCTTTAAACCCACAGACCACTATCCCATGCTCCTTATTCATGTGGGCACCAATGACACTGCTCGGAGCACTCCCAGCCAGGTCATGAGGCGCTACAGGGATTTGGGAGCGGGGCTTAAGGGTCTGGGGGCACAGGTAGTGTTCTCGTCGATCCTCCCAGTCTCAGGCTATGGGCTGAGAAGGGACAGGAGGATCTATGTGGTCAACCAAAGACTGCAGCGCTGGTGTCGTCAGGAAGGCTTTGGCTTTCATGACCACAGGCCGCTCTTTGGCGAGAGAGGCAGCGAGCTGCTGGGAAGAGATGGCCTCCACCTCTCTCCCCTAGGGAGGAGGCTCTTCTCAGCCAGACTGGCTGACCTGCTCCAC
>NW_005842215.1:1314063-1316740 GCF_000455745.1 Alligator sinensis
GGTTATTTTGCCCCAAGTGGCACAATTTGCTCCACAACAAAGTGCATGTCCAAGCATGTGCTCTGAGGCAAAAAGCCCCGGCTCAAATTTGCACTGCTTCTATTTGAGCTGCTGCAGGCACAAGTGCTTGCATGTGTGCATGCGCCCACCCACATTAACCTGCCACATGTAGCATGGGCATTCCCCGGGGACAAGTAGCAACAACACAAGGTGTGCCCTTGTTACTTGTCCGTGGGAAAAAAAATGTCTTCACTCATCTGGCTTGCATCCATAGATGCTTCTCAAGCAAATCCCGGGACGTCATTCTCCCCCTGTACTCGGCCTTAGTGAGGCCGCAGCTGGAGTACTGTGTCCAGTTTTGGGCTCCACAATTCAAAAAGGATGTGGAGAAGCTTGAGAGAGTCCAGAGAAGAGCCACGTGCATGATCAGAGGTCAGGGAAGCAGACCCTACGATGACAGGCTGAGAGCCCTGGGGCTCTTTAGCCTGGAAAAGCGCAGGCTCAGGGGTGATCTGATGGCCACCTACAAGTTTATCAGGGGTGACCACCAGCATCTGGGGGAACGTTTGTTCACCAGAGCGCCCCAAGGGATGACGAGGTCGAATGGTCACAAACTACTTCAAGATCGTTTCAGGCTGGACATAAGGAAGAACTTCTTTACTGTCCGAGCCCCCAAGGTCTGGAACAGCCTGCCACCGGAGGTGGTTCAAGAGCCTTCATTGAACACCTTCAAGATGAAACTGGATGCTTATCTTGCTGGGATCCTATGACCCCAGCTGACTTCCTGCCCTTTGGGCAGGGGGCTGGACTTGATGATCTTCCGAGGTCCCTTCCAGCCCTAATGTCTATGAAATCTATGAAAACCAAAAGCAAAAACCCAAAGTCTTTTCTGGCTGAGGATAGAATATAACTGCATCTTTTCATTACACTGTTCATAGCTCATTCATCTTTAAATAATGCTCTTTCAGTTAATTCTCATAATATACATGATTTCATAGATTTCATAGACATTAGGGCTGGAAGGGACCTCAGAAGATCATTAAGTCCAGTCCCCTGCCCCAGGAGCAGGAAGTCAGCTGGGGTCATAGGATCCCAGCAAGATAAACATCCAAATGTTTTTTAAAAGAGTCCATAGAAGGTGCCTTTGGGGCTTCGACAGTAAAGAAGTTTTTCCTTATGTCCAGCCTGAAATGGTCTTGGAGGAGTTTGTGACAGTTTGACCCTGTCAGCCCTTGGGGAGCTCTGGTGAACAGGCGTTCCCCCAGATCCTGATGTACACCCCTTATATACTTATGGGTAGCTACCAGGTCCCCCTTGAGCCAGTGGGTTTCCAGGCTGAAGAGTCCCATGGCTCTCAGGCTCTCATCATAAGGCCTGTTCTCCTGCCCTCTGGTCATACTTGTGGCTTTTCTCTGGACTCTCTCAAGCTTTTCCACATCCTTTTTAAGTTGTAGAGCCCAGAATTGCATGCAATACTCCAGCTGCAGCCTCACCAAGGCCAAGTACAGCGGGAGGATGACATCCTGGGATTTGCTTGAGAAGCATCTATGGATGCAAGCCAGAGTTTTGCTTGCTTTACCAGCTGCAACATTGCACTGGCGGCTCATATTCATCTTGTGGTCAATCATCACTCCCAAATCCCTTTTGGTTGTGGTACTAGCGACCGTAGCACTGCTGAGCCTATAAGTGTGATGCAGGTTTTTTCCCCCAAGGTGGAGTACCTTGCATTTTTCGGTGTTGAATGCCATCATGTTTTCATCCACCCATTTTCTGAACCTGTTGAGGTTGGCCTGGATCACCAGCCTATCTTCAGGTGTGGACACTTTACCCCAAAGTTTGGTGTCATCAGTGAACTTAGCCAGTCTACTTCTGATACCAATGTCTACATGATTTATAAAAAATGTTAAAGAGTATAGGCCCAAGGATGGAGTCTATTGATGCTACTATTGTAACCTTTTGTTATATCCTTATGTGCCATACATTGTAATGTATATAAAAAGCCAAAAACAAAGATTTTCTTTTATTTTCACTGGTTATTTTACAGTGAAAAAAAATTCAGACATGAAAGAAAGCAGGAACACATAGAGAAGATTACAGAAAACACTGAATTGGAAAGGAAACACCTATGGAAAGGTGTACAGGAGGCATAACTCATTTTAAGTGTGTTATTTAATGCACAGCAATACACATGTAGACACTGATGGGGTTGCTGGCTAACCCTGTGCTAGAGCACCCTCGTGCCCCAGCCAGCTCCTCACAGCATGTTGAGCCAGATTGGAGCAGCCCTAGCTGGCAGGGAGCCAGCCTGCCAGCCTGGGGCTGCTCCGACCTGGAGCAGCGTGCTGGGGCACGAGGGTGCTCCAGTGTGGGGCTAGCCAGCAGCCCCACCAGTGTCTACACGTGCATTGCTGAGCACTAAATAACATACTTGAAATGAGTTATGCTTCCCGTACACCTTTCCATAGGAAGTGGCCAGTATCCAATGCCTGCCAAATACCCAGATTCCAGTCTGCACCACACATTCAATCAGGTCAGGAAGCAACTTTGTTGTACTGCATCACCCAAGTCAAACAGAGCACTTGTCCCTCTGGATCAGAGATGTGGCTCTAGTTTAATATTCTGTCTTTCATAGCTGCCATTACCAGAAGCTGAGAGGAAGCCAGGAATGCACTGCAGC
>NW_005842215.1:1316771-1324581 GCF_000455745.1 Alligator sinensis
GTAGTTCTGGGAAAAAACAGACTACAGGGAGGTCTCCTAATTCTAAATATTTACAACTTGGCTTGTTTGGCTTAAATTCTGAGGCAGGAGGTTTCCATTCCTTCACAACCCTCTGGGTGAGGTATACAGCTGTTTTATTTTATTTAGTAGTGTTTACTGTTACGACTAGGCTGTTGCCTATGAAACCTTCATACACACAAGTTAGTCTCTAAGGTGCTACCCTACCCTGCCTTCTGTCTGGCTATTCCTGCTATCCATACAAATGTCTAATCGTTAGTTTTGCTAAACAAATGACTTGACATAGCTTGGTTTGATTGAAGTTGTAGTGCAATATTAGTTGGGTTATGGATCAGGGAGGATGGGCTTTATAACACTGCTGGATTATTTGCAGCTGTTATTACAGTAGATGGCACTGTAACTCAAGCAAAATTAACCCAACCATCTGAATCCGGTATTAAAGTTTGATCCTGCAAATCCTGTGAATAGTCCTGAAGTCAGTGGGACTCTTTTCATGCTATTTAGTTTCTAAAGCCAAATTTTGTTTCTTGGGCTGTGCCTAGACTAAAAAAACCCACTTTTTACAGTTCATATGTTTGGCATGAGTGTAGATAGTGCTCAGTTTTCTTCCTTGTATCTCAGTAGCTCTTACACAGTAGATATTACTATTGCTGTAATAAAAGCACCATATTTTTCTATTTGAGTCAAGACCTCAGCAAAAAACAAAACCTGATGAAGCTGAGAATCTGAAAAAAAATCTCACTGGATACTTTATGAATAATTGCTGTAGTATGGGGAGCTCACACAAAACTATCTGCACCATTTATATCCTTAAAGCAGGGCTTGATTGAGCCCTAAGAGGTGCAGGGAGCCAACAAGGGCCTCTGTAGTTGGATATACTTCATTCATAAATGAGCTGTCCAACTAATTCCTGTTGGGAGGAATGCATAAGAGAAATGTTGAAAGGAAAAAACAAACATCCAATATTAGTTTTAATGAATGATCTTCTGTCTTTAAAAGGTTATAAGAACAGATATGAGTTTTTATTATTATTAACACCCAAACTACGGTAAACATATACTCTAGGTATATGCAGGCTCATTCTATGTTCTTCCTATGGGTTATCCAAGAATACACTCCAGGCAATACAAAATGATAAAGCCTTTTACTGGTTTATCAATATTTCTCATGCAAACGATTGGTATTCCTCACACAAACATTAGGGAACAACAAGTTTCTTGCTAAGCTGACAGACGCACATAACTAGTTAAACTTAGTAGAGAACACTAGGTGGAGATGGGGAACATCTCCCTCAGGTAGGACAGGGTGCAGGTATCTCTTAAAAAAGCAATTGTTATGTTCTTGCTCATAAAGAATTCATGAGACAGATCATTTCTCTAAACATTGGGCAATTTCTAAATTCACATTTTCTGGAACTGCTGTTAATTAGGCCGTTGGGAAAAGGAAGAAAAAAGTTTGAGCTGTGAAAAAACAAAATGTTTTAAATCAAGAGGGGAAAAAAATTACCTCCATAGCAAAATCATGGAAAAGAGCAAAAGAAGAGAGGAGGACACACTGCAGAAATGCAGAGAAGAGTACAGAACCAGGGTCATAGAATCATAGAAAGTTAGGGTTGGAAGGGACGTCAGGAGGTCATCTAGTCCAACCCCCTGCTCAAAGTAGGATTGTCCCCAAGTAGATCATCCCAGCCAAAGCTTTATCTAGCTGGGTTTTGAAAACCTCCAAAGATGGAGCTTCCACCACCTCCCTGGGTAACCTGCTCCAGTGTTTTACAACCCTTCTGATGAGAAAATTCTTCCTAATACTTAAGCTAAATTTCCTTTGACATAACTTGAGACTGTGGGTGTTCGCTTAAAAGGAGACAATCGTGGATTTCCCTCTTTAAAGGAGAAAAGCCTGGGAAACCATGAGTTTCCCCTTGCAGGCTTGCAGGCTCCCCAGCCTACAAGGGGCTGTCTGGGGCTGAGGGGACTGGGAGGAAAGTGATCAGAGAAAGGGGGTGCCACATACATGCACGTGCACACAAAAGCATGTGGCTGGCAATGCAGCCAGGCAGCATGGTGAAGAGAAGCTCCTGCAGCTCCCTACAGGTAAGTCTATGGGGGGAAGACCATAGATGATATATAAGGGCTGCAGGGGAGTGGCATAGGCAACACATGGGGGGGCTGGGAGGGCATAGGTGATGAGTTAGAGAGGCATGGGGGTACATGCCCCCCAGATTTCTGTGCCTACAGTGGGGAAAGAGGCTGCAGTCTGGCCAGACCAGCACTGAGCAGGAGCTGCTTCCATGGCCCAGTGGGCAGAACCTGGCATGGGAGGGCTGTACGGGGTGGGGAGGCTGGCCACCAAAGTGAAGGGTCCCTGCTTGCCCTGCAGCAGCAGAGGGGCACAACACTATACCACTGCCACAGCTCCTCACCATGGCAGGCCATAGCAGTGCAGCTAGTGCAGGGGTCCCAGCAGCATCGGGGTCTGTGAGTTGGGAGTGAGGGGCACTGGCAGGGCCAGCAGGCTGTGGGTTGAGAGTGAGAGGCACAGTAGGGCTGAGGAAAAGTGTGGGAAACTGTGGGTCAGGAGTGAAGGGCACCAGCAGGACCAGGGCATTGTGGGTTGGGAGTGAGGGGCACCTGCAGAGCTGTGAGGATGGGGAGCTGTGGGTTGGGAGTGAGGGACAATGACATGGGCAGGGGCAGGACACCGGCGTATCAGGGCTACTGAATGCCACCAAGCAGCGGGGGGACAGCCACAGCTGGACCTGCATCCTGGTGTGTGAAGGGGCCAGGGGGAGCTCTGATTTTCCATGATAAAAACAAAATCAAATGCTAAAATATACAGGAATTTAGAATTTGTTTGATTATAATGATTGAGGCACTGGTAGGCTTCCAAATTGCTTTAAAATTGTAAATATAGCAATAAAACATTTTGTTCAACTGATACCTCTCTCTCTCTATATATATATATGTTTTATATATATATATATATATAGTGGCATGTCATTTTAATCGCAGAAAAAACATGGATTTTGGATATTTTTAGTCAGAGAATTTGGGATTTTTTAACAGAAAAACAGGAGTTCTGATTGCTGTTAAGACACTCAGTGGGAATGTTACCTGAATAAGGCCTATTGTTTACAGCTCTGCTTGAGCAATATGTACTTGGTATCAACGTGTAACCTCCTGATGCCTGTGACAGCTGCTTACCTAAAAGTGGCATTGCTTGTGTTAGTCTGTTTCTTTCCCCAGCTTATCAGCACTACACGTGCATTCTTGCTTCTGTTGTAAAGTAGAATTTATAACTCCCACTTTTCTGTAACTTTTAATACTTTATAACCATGATTATTTTACAATAAATGATGGGCAAAAATACATGTCTACCCTTAAAGGTATCCCTTCATCTAAACTGGTGCAGGATCAAAGTGACTACAATACATGCCCTTTGAATACAGGGGCTCAAGAATTCCTGAAGTCTGCACTGCTTTGTGTTACAGCTCCATTTCTAACAGCTCCCTCCCACTCTAAGCCCTATCCCTAATATACCACTTCCATTAAAGCTTGAAAAGATCATCAGGAGACAGCTTAATATGCATCTTCCACAGTCCCTACAGTAGGTAAATCCATTACAGAACTTTTGGGGCCCTTTAATGTTGCTTCAGCATTTTGACCTGACTTAAAGGGGTCAGAGAGATGGCAAGACTCTCAGGCGGAGAACTATAAACATCCTGACATCTTTACTCAGTTTTTACTTCTTACAAAGTCAAGACTCAGGATGGTAAAGAAGCAGGAGAACTACATGTATTATTTTTCATCCTCATAAAAAGGATGAGCATTGCAGGGAAAATGTTGCTGCCTAGCCAAAGCCAAAGCTAAACACACTACTTTTTCTTTGCACTAGACTGTATATTACTTTGTTTTCAAGGCCAAAACACAGCAGAAAAAAACAGAAAATACTACGTAGTCACAACTAAAACTAGGTTGATTTGCTGTGTCAATTTGGCAAAGCCACAGAATGTACTTCTGTTAGCTTTGGAGTCTGGAACAGACTGTTTACCATATTTCAAGGTATGTTGTATGATCTGCGCAGAGAGGAAAGCTCTGTCCCAAGTATTAATCGTATTCATTTTCAATTCGTATTTTAACATGTTTCATTAAAAGAACAAGACTGTATACATCCCTTCTGGTAGACTACAGTGCTTAGAGGCTGTGATGGCCTAGCCAGTGTGGTAGTCAGTTCCCCTAGTGATGAAGCAAATATTCATTTGAAAGTCTACCCAGACGCTGCAAAAGTTGAGGATAAATCCCAAAGGTCCATTCTCTCAAGGAAACATCTGTGCAATAATTAATTCTTCCATGTCTTTACTTTTGACCATGTATTCAAAAATAGATCAATTAACACAGCAGGAAACACATTTTGAAAGTATCCTCAACATAGTCTTCAACACTGTGTGCGTAATTTTCTTTTTTTTCCTTTTTTTTTTCCAATCCAATGCTGAGTTCCTGCAGATAGAAACATTTCATCTTGGGGTGTTGTGGTCAACTTTTGTAACAGCTATTTAAATTGAACCCTGCTAATTTAATATGGATCTTTATTTTTTCATATAGAGTGTAGACATATATGTATATATGTGAGTAATAGGCCATATATGTATATGGGGGGATGATATACTGGCAATTTTCTTAGAATTTGAATATAGCATGAATCTACAGTCTTTACTGCATAATCTGACTAAAGAGTACATATGTTTTCCATTCAGCAAAACACAATTAAATACTTTAATTAATATATAAACATATTCCCAGTCTATAAATAATTTAAGTGAAAATAATATGTGTACATTCAATACTTTTATAATATTTTACCAATGAAATAGATATGTTCAGAGTTACCTCTATATGATAAACCTATGTAAACATCCCTGGAAACTAAAATTCAAGCCCATCTCTTAATTTATAAACATTCTGGTGAATACTGGTATATCTTTTGGGCTTATCTATTTTGGAAATTTTTCCAGTTATATTGGTATAATTATACTAATATAGTTAAACTCATAATTAAATGGATTTTTGTATAACTCCCATGTACACACACTTATTTGGAATACTTTTCTCCACGGGGGAAATTATGTCCATTTGACTATGCCTGTTTAAATTCACACCTTGTCTTTTATCATATAACTTTCTCATGTAGACAACAGCCTCTCAGTTTTAATATGAGGTTCTTTTAGTAACGACAGTCTGATCCTACATTCTTTGACCATCACACCAACTTTCACTTCATAATATTTCATTTCATCATAGAAGCATTAAATGATACTGCCAATATTTATAACAATTAAAGGACACACTTTTGATTTTTTTTGCATATCTAATAGAATTGATAAATAGTTTATTTTAGAAATATGCAAAAATAATAGCCCACATTCTCTGTCTCTGTGATCACAGGACACATGCTAAGAGAAAACATAGACAAGCCATATCTCTACTTAATCTATTTTATTGAGGCTGTTAGCTCCACCCTCACGGAGGTTCAGAATATATCAGCAGAAGGAGGTTTTCTGTTCATTTCATTACATTGCTTTCACAAATCACAGAACCTCTGCTAGAAGATGCCACCCTCTGTTAACACTGCTCCATCCAGCCAGGGACACCTGCTGACAAAGCTACATCATCTAGAGCAGGGTGGCAAACATACAGCCTGCAGGTTATATCAGGCTCAGAGTGGAAAGGAGAGGGGGAGATATCCAACGTGCAGAGATTCTTGCAGGCTGGACTACCCTCCTGCACAGGCTGGATTCAACTTGTGTGGCTTGTTGTTGTGGCTGCTGGAGTAGGGTTACCATATTTCCAGTTTCAAAAAACAGGACATGCCTGCACCCTGCCCTTGCCTCTGCCCCTTACTCCCAAGCCACAGTCCCCTCCAGCCCTGCTGGTGCCCCTCACTCCCAACCCTCAGCCACTCCCATCCCTATTGATACATCTCACTCCTGACCTGCATCCCCCTGGTACTGCCTGTGCTGTGCATTCCCCATCCACAGTCCCACAGTGCCCCTCACTCCCAAGCCCCAGCCCCTCAGCCCTGCTGGTGCCCCTCATTCCCAACCTGCAGCCCCCTGCTTCCCCTAGCCTTGCAGTGTTTCCCAACTGCCTGGCCTCTGCGAGCACAGGCACTGGCCCCGATGCTGCTGCCCCCAAAGGGCCCCCCCACCTTCCTCCCCCACTGGAAGGGAAGGTGCCTCCCCTGCTCTGCTGCATCCCCAACACTATTTGCCCTGCCTCCAATCGCCCTCCTCCCTGCAGCTCTTCTCAGCACCACCAGCTACTGGCTGTATGGAGATGGGAAGACCCAAAAAGAGGACATATTCAGGAAAACCCAGATGTATGGTAACCCTATGCTGGAGCCCCTGCAGCAGCAGTGTTAATCCCATTTCAACATGGATTCAGAACCTGGGGAGTTAATAAAACTCACTCCCCCCCACTCCCCCCCCCCAATTTACCTGCCTCCAAAATCTGGGCTTTCAGTCACCCCGGTGACTAAAATTGGCACAGGGGAAAAGCAGGGGACTAAGAGCATCAGGATTAACTCCCTAGGTTCTCGAGTCACACTGAAAAAATGGCTGTGACGGTGATGGGGGTTAAAGTGGCCACCAGTGCCTGAGGGTTATTCAGCCCATGGGAAGCCCTGCAATCAGGATTGGCCCACAGGACCAAATGAGAAGGCTGCAAAAAGATGAAAAATGTGTAGCGCAGACTGAGACTGCAAGAATTTACACCAAAAGAGATCAAGATGAGAGCTAGACTGCAAGTCAGGGAGCTTTCAGGGTAATTTCTGCTGGCAACCCTAACAAAAAACTTGACAAAGGTGTTAATTAAATTCTATGTAAGGACCCTGAGGGTATAGTATGTTTCTCTGAACAAACTGAATTACAGTTTAGTAGAGAAAAGGGAATGAGATCATCAAAATAACCTACCCTGGATAATTTATTCTTCTGCTGAAAGCTAGGTTTTTTTTTTAAAAGACAGCCTCTGTGCCAACTATTGTCATACACATTATGACTATACAGCTCCCCAAGTAAAAGCCATAGGCTCTGTAACAATGTGCAAGGTTTAAATCTCATTTACGTGTTTGAGGCAACCGTGGTGAAGTAGGCTAGGCCCTAAGGTCATCTTTACAAGTGTTCTGGAGGTGGGGGGGGGAGGTGCGCTTTAATTAGAGCAGCTCTGAAAACTGCTGTAATTAAAACATCCATCGCATCTTGTTTATTCAGTGTCCCATACTTCAGAATGGTGGCAGGGGCGCTTTAACTAAAGCTCTTTTGACAAGCTTTAGTTAAATCACACCTGCCTCCATGGGCGACTGGTGCCGCCTTAGTCAGGGGCGGCATGTACCCTCTCTGTGACCACTCTCGCTGAGTGGGGGGGTCCCCCCCCAAGCGATCTCGCAATGACCAATCACTGCAGCCGATCACTGAGATTGCTCCAGCCGCTTCCGGGAGTGGCTGCGGCTACTTCTGGGAGCAAGCACCGGCCAATTGCTGCAGCTGCTTCCAGAAGCAGCCGCAGCCACTCCCAGAAGCAGCTGCAATGAATGCAGTGAGCAGCCAGCGCTTGCAGGGGGGACACCGGTGCTCCCGCCTGCCTTGCCCATTGCGTAAGTGGCAAGTGTGGCCATTAAGGGGGGGCACCAGTAAATTTGGACTGGGCTTTCGAGGGAGGTGGTGCTCTCCCCTACCCTGGGGGTCTTTAAGAGAGAACTAGATAGGCATCTGGCTGGGGTCATCTGACCCCAGCACTCTTTC
>NW_005842215.1:1324612-1338555 GCF_000455745.1 Alligator sinensis
TCTTTCCTGCTTAGGCAGGGGGTCGATGATCTGTTGAGGTCCTTTCCAACCCCAGCATCTGTGAATCTATGAATCTGTGATCATGTGCTGGCCAAACAGCTGTCTTCCTGTGTGCATCTCTGGCGCACAGTGTATGGTGAAAGCCTTTACTTGCTTGCTAATTCTCATATGCTGCTACTATGTATCAATAAAGGTCTCCACGTTATCAACAGGATGTGTTGTGATTGATCATTTTAGGGATGTTGCATCCTCCCCACAATTGAGCATTCGTCGCTTATTCTTAAAATCAGGCCAACAGGGGGCCGTAAGAAAGTAGAAGACAGGTAAATAGGAAGAAAGATGAAGCAGAAGACTGGGGAGAAGAGCTGAAAGTGGGGGGAAAGGGTTTAGGTGTAAAGTGCCCTTGGCATTCCTTGAGCAGTCTCAACAATTTTATGCAGACATATCAAGCACCTGAAACATATCCAGCACTTAAAGTCCCTGAGAATCAGGAAAGAATCTCTCTCTCCACCTCCCCTCCACCCCCTACTCTCACCCCTCTACCTTCCACTCCATGCTTAGTGGCAGTCCCTTCCTCTCACATTCCCCCAACCCCCACTCACCACTGCTGCTATCTCCACTGCCTCCAGCTGCCCCAGGGGTAGAGGACTCCAGAGCATTCTCCTCTCCCACTCCAGCTGGGTTGTGAGGGGAGCCAGGCTCAGCCAGAGACAGCAGCAGTGGGTAGACTAGATTTAAAAAAAAACACTTTTCACAGCTTAGCTCCTCCCTTCCTGATCCCCACTAGGTTTTCACTGCTAGCCTGGGAGCTGGCTCAGGAAGGGGGAACCTGCTTTGAGGGGCTGCAGAAGGATGTACTCTTGATGTCCTGTTATGTAAGAGCTGAGTGGTTAGAGCAGTGATTCTCACTTGGGGTGCCCTGGCAGTCCTTTTAACTGTGGTCCTTTTAAGTGTGTTCACAATATTAGCATTGTTAGGGGCACAAACACCTACAAAAGATAAACCCAGAGATTTCAAATAGGAATCCCATGTGTGAAAACCCATTCTATTATGGTCTTTCTGAGTTCTTTGCAACATAAAAATTGCTCTATTATTTCTTTCCTAGTGAAAAAATTAATCAAGTTTTAATGTGTGGTTCCACTAAATTTAGAAACATTATGAAGGGATGCCTTGAATCAGAAAAGGTTGAGATTTTCTGGGTTAGTATATGTGAGACCTGGGTTGAATTCCCATTTTTGCCTTGGGTTTCAAACCCACATCTTCCACACTCCAACTAGGCAGTAGACTATTTTGGGTGGAATGAGAGGAACACTCTTCACCTCTCATTTGGAAACTGTGCCAGTGTACAGAATTCAAGATTGACTGAGTCAAAAGAGGAACCATGGTTCTTAATCTAGTGGTTAGGGCAGTCACCTGGGAGAGGAACTATCTGGACTGTGGCCCCTGCTTCTGTATTTTATGTACCAGTCATTGGATGGAATACAGATACAGGTTTAGGTGCAGGGACCACAACCTGGAACTGTTTTCTCCCAGGCAACTGCCCTAACCAATATATCATGCTGTCAGACTCCCTTTGGTTCACTTTCTTTCTCTATGGCTAAATTAATCTTGCACTCCTTTCTGCACAGTGGAACAGATCCAATAGGACAGGTAGAGAGTGCCCACCTGGAAATGCAGCAGTGAAGGCACTGTGGGATCACACCCTGCCACTGCCCTGCAGACTTCAGTCCCTGGTGCCCTGCTCACTTCTTTGAAAGAAAGGAAATAGATGCCACCTTGCAGAGGCAGGTCTGGGCTGTGGATGCACCCTGGGAGAGAGGTACCTTCTGCAGCCCTGAGGGATGCGATTTACAACTCATTCCTGTCTTCAGCATTCCTAAGTGGTTAGAGAATTCTCCTGTGTTCATGCCAAATGTGCTGACTTTTAAGCCAGACCCTAGGATTATTGTAATTATTTCTATGTTAACTGTGTTCATGTTGTAATAATGTTGTGTGCTTCAATTTACCCATAAAGCTAGCATATAGGGGAAGAAAGGGTTAAAGAGACCAGCTGTGAAGCAACAGATCTGCTTATGTGTGGGAGGAGGCAAATGGGACTCCTAGCATCAATAGAGACTTGAATAGCTTTTGCAGACAGAAGTGCAGCTCCCAGCTCTTTGCTATAACAAAAGGTTTTTCAGGAAGTGTTCTGAGTTACAATGATCTCCTGGAACAAACAGAAGTTCACTGTTGGTTCCAGGGGTGAGGGGGATCTAGTTGCCGGCTGGGAGCCTGCGGCCAGTTTCCCCCAGCAATGGCCTGTCCTGTTTTCTAGTTTGTCCCCGTTTCATAATGGGGGGGGGGGGAAAGGGAGCAAAGGGAGCTCTTCTTGGGGTTTCCCAACCAGCTCTGGAGGGTGGGGTGGGTGTATTGGAACCCCCCCCTCCCCCCCCAGCTTGGTGGGGCTCCAATACACCCCCCCCCCCCTCCAGCAGGGTCTGAAAGCCCCCCAGACCAAACTCCCTCCACTCCCTTTCTCCCCTCGCAGTCTAAAAACAGCTTGAGGCTGGCAGGCAGCAGTCAGAAGTTACAGAAAACGTACAGATTTTCACCTGATCGGCCATTTTTTAAACTGTCTGCAGCCGAGCACTTGTGTCTGGTCATGACTACAAACTGCTTTCTGTGGCCAGATCGGGCCAAAAGTTGTCTCTTCTGTCTGTTGTCCTATCAACAAAGGTAGGATGGCTGGCACCCAGGAGATTGGAGGGAAGCTGAATGAGGTGAGCATGATACTAGATGGCACAAGAGAGTGTGAACAAGTTCCTGAGGGAATCTAGGGCTTTGGGGCTCAGAAGCCAGGAAGACTGAAAACAGAATTATAGAAAGTCTTTGGGTGTGCTCTAGGCTCTGCAAGCTGGACTGTGGACAGAGAAACTGCTTAATCCTTTGGGGGTGGCAGAGAACTTCTGGCTGAGTGGCCTTTGGTAAATACCCTTATTAAAATGGAGCTGTCTGTCTGCTGCTTGCAACTTTGGGTTCTACTTGTTCTCCCCAGTAAGAGGTGAAGTCCTTCTTTCAGTAGCAGAACTAGATGCTAGCTCTTGAGTCAGGACCATGAAGAACAAGGGAGGATGAGGGACCAAAAGGCTAGGGTCTCAGAGTGGGAAAAAGCCAGGGCTTCTCTCCTACTCTAGAAGCCATGCATGAGCTGGCTTATGTGGGGAGGGAGGGGTGCACAGTCAGAGACAAGACAAGGCTGCAGCAAACATTCACCTTGGTGGGACTCCATGACAATCTATTTTTCCTTTATCTGCTTATCATAAAGGTTAAAGCTACTAGCTTGTGCCACCTCAGTCATGTCCACTAACTCTTAAATAAAATTGTATGTTGTATCAAGCATAGTCTGAGTCATAGAGATATTTTGACATTGCCACTTGGGCTCTTTAAAGTGCCATGCTTAATCTACTCCCTTCACTTGTTTGCAGAGCTTGAGAATAATAGAGTTCTTCATTAAGAAAGCAAACACATTTAAGAAATGTTCAGTAGTTCTATGGCCTCTGGCAGCCCTGGAGTGCCCACGCCAATCAATATGTTAGCTAATGACTTAGATATAATTACTGCTATTCTATTGAGTGACAGGTCATAGTGCTGCATCAGCATCTAGCATCAGCAAGGGGACAAAGTCATTGTTATAGACTAATTGGGAAATCCACTGGATTCCATTGTTCAGGCAGTTCTTTCAAGTGACATGTTTCTCTCAAATTTACAAATGTAGGTTGTCTGAAACGGGCACTTTGACACAAAGGCAAGATTGAAATTGGCCTCATGTAGGCTAGCATAGCTAGGGCAGACTTTTCACATGGCCACCACTATAGATACTTTATTTTTCCCCATCAGAAAATAAGAAAATATAGTTTCATAGTTTCTAGGGTCGGAAGGGACCTGGGCAGATCATCTAGTCCGATCCCCTGCCATGGCAGGAAAGAGTACTGGGGGTCAAACGACCCCAGCAAGATGGTCATCTAACCTCCTTTTAAAAACCCCCAGGGTGGGAGCCTGCACCACCTCACTTGGAACGGGTTCCAGACCCTAGCCGCCCTGACCGTGAAGTAGCGCCTCTTGATGTACAACCTAAACCCTTCCCTCCGCCAGCTTGTGACCATTATTCCTGGTCACTCCTGGCGGCGCTCGGGGGAACAGGGATCCCCCCTGACTAGTTTATAGCAGGCCACAAGACCCCCCCCCCCTCAGCCTTCTCTTCTGGAGGCTGAACAGGTTCAGGTCCCATAACCTTTCCTCATAGGACCTGCCCTGCTGTCCCTTGATCATGCGAGTGGCCCTCCTCTGGACCCTCTCGATGCTGTCCACATCCCTCTTAAAGTGCGGCTCCCAGAACTGGACGCAGTACTCCAGCTGCGGCCTGGCCAGTGCCGCATAGAGGGGGAGGATCACCTCCTTGGTCCTGCTTGAAATGCATCTGTGGATGCACGACAAGGTACAGTTGGCCTTCCTAGCCGCCTCCCCACACTGCCGAGCCACGTTCATCTTGGAGTCAATAATGACTCCAAGATCCTTTTCCACCTCCGTGCTGACAAGAGGAGATATGGCACGTAGGAGAAAAAGAGAGTGAATTTGGATAGGTAATAAGAGTATTAGTATGCTTTAGTATGATGACTGTGACACAATAATAGTACTTTTTAGCTCTTGGAGCTTAGATCCTTCCTTCCCTTTGTAACCCGGGCAGTACTCCAAAAGGTACCCCCTCTCCAATTGAAGGGATCAAAGCAGGTGCACAAGCGCTGTGGGAGGTATAGGGACTCTCCTCCCCCTATAGAGCAGAGCCAGACCAAAAATGGGGACTTAACCATGTACCTTTTAATGAGGGAACAATGCTGGGAACATAACCAGTATAAACCAGGGGGGTATAGGGGACACTACAATGCCCCGAAGGGGCAGGATTCAACAAAGGTTAGACACTTACAATCATAGACATATTCATCCAGTTGACAAAAGACAGGGTTAACCAATGTAAAACACAAACAGCAGAACAAACAATACTAGTTGGTATTACTGGAAATACAAAAGGCACAAAATACAAAATGTAAAATTACAAGGAATATAGGGCCTAGGTACCTGGAGGGGGAGAAAAACACAATGGCCCCTTTCCACTGCAAGAAGAATTTCTCCTTGTTAGCTCACTCACCTCAAGTCACCAAAGCTGGGACTTAAACTCAGATCTCCCACACAGTACTCTGCCACACAGCCACCAGTGCTAGTGCTGCTCCAAGCTGCTAGGGGTCTTGACCTTCCTGAAGCCCCAGCCTCATGTAGAGCTGCCGGGACTCTGATTGGAGGAGCTGGAAGCAGGGCTGGGAACCTCTCAGGTCGCTGCTCAGATCTTGCTGGAGCTGGGGAGCCCCTCCTGCTGGCCACAGGCTCTCGTAGGGGATCCTGGAGCCCACTGGGGAGCCTCTCCTGCCATCTGCATGCTGCACTGCTGAGGACCCCAGTGCTGCCTGCAGGTCCCACTTCTTCAGGCTCTTCTGGGGCAACTGCTCCCACCCCGCTGGCTCAGCTCGTGCCAGCTCCTTGAAGCTCCTTCCTTGTGATCCCTCACTGGTCTGGTTAACTGTTATACTTTCTGTTATACTTTACTGGTCTCTTCTCTGAGTCAGCCACGCTGCCCCTTTTATCCCCCTCCAGGTGACCCACAGGGGCAATCAGGGGACATGGAGGGTGAGTCTCTGGGGCCTGATTGGTGAGGAAAGGGAATCCCAAGTCCTCGGATCATCTTTTGCCCTTTCAAAACTCCTGAGCTAAGTCACTGCCAGCTAGCCCATCACACCTTTATGAATTTAGAAGAGTTTTTTAAAACAATAGCTGTGGGCACTGACCAGAGCTTCACATGAAAACTCTTAAGATATTATTAATATGTTTATAATATGGCAGAGAGAGAGATAAACATTTTAATGTAGAGAAGCCTAGGTAAGATATTCATTTACATTGTGATAACCTTTCCCTAAAGCCTTCGGAAGAGAAAATATCACCTATTCCTATCACTGAGTATTTGAGAGAATACAGAACCTAAATGTACATTCATTGCCTTGTTAATAATTCTTGGTATTTTACACCTCCGTTTTGCATTGCGAGAGTCCCACTAAATGATGGCCAGAAGATTACCTGTAATTCCATTTTTGCATACTTTATTTTGTATCCATACACTAATATAAATTATTGAATTGATAAGAGTGCTAGAATCATGGTTTCTAGATTAGGTATATACAAACAGGCATTGTCTGCTGCAATTATTCATCAGATATCTGGATGAACCTATTGTAGCTATTGCCAGGGGCTTATGAGCTATGTTAAGAAGTAATATAGGGATGCAAAGCACCTGCCTAGTATCCCAGAAGCAACCAAAGCCACATTGTAGCTCTGGCACCATGAACCAGTACAACATTTAGATCCAGAACTTACTATGCATTCAAACCCAAATTTTGGTATAAGATATAATCATGCCTTTTCTTCCTCCTTTGAGAAAACAAACCCAATTCTTTCCTATCTTTCCTTAGAAGTCATGTGTTCTAAATCTTTTATCATTCGTGTTTCTTTCCTCTGTACCCTCTCCTATTTGTCTACAGCTTTCCTAAAGTGTAGTGCCACAAACTGTATAGGGATATTGGTTGTAGCCATGTTGGTCTATAGGCAGACAAAACTCTAGGGGTAGAGGTGCTATCTTTTATTAGACCAAATAAATAGTTGCACATTTTTTTTCTTTGCAAGATTTTGGGTCCACACAGCCTTCTTCAGGCAAAAGAGAATTCAAAGATTTTACTATGCCTGAATAGTTTTACTTTGCCTGAATAAGGGTATGTAGGCCTGAAAGATTGCAAAGGAAATTTTTTTTTGCAAACTATTTAGCTGGTCTAATAAAATATATCACCTGTACCCCTAGAGTTTTGTCTGCCAAAACTGTACAAGGTACTCTAGCTGTGGTGTCACCAAGGCTAAGGAGAGCAGAATAAGTATCGCCCATGTCTAACATACAGCACTCCAGCTCCTAGATCTCAGAATGAGATTTGCATTTTTACAGTGGCATCAATGCTTTTTTTTTTTTTTACTCCACTACAATAATCCCCTGCTCATTGCCTGCAGTAATGCCACCTAGTCAGTTATTCCTCATTTTGTATTTGTAGATTTGATTGTGTAACCCAGGCAGTACTCCAAGAGGTACCCCCTCTCCAATTGAAGGGATCAAAACAGGTGCACAAGCGCTGTGGGAGGGGTGGGGACTCTACGCCCCGTATAGAGCAGAGCCAGACCACCAATGGGGACTTAACCATATAGCCTTTTAATGAAAGAACAGTACTGGGAACATAACAGACATAAACCAGGGGGTATAGGGGACACGACAACGCCCCAAGGGGGCAGGATTCAAAAAAGGTTAGACATTTACAATCATTGACAAAAGACAGGGTTAACAAAATATAAAACACAAACAGCAGAACAAACAATACTGGTTGATGAAATATAAAAAGGCAAAAAATACAAAATGTCAAATGACAAGGAAATATAAGGTCTAGGTACCTGGAGGGGGAGAAAGGGGGAAAAAAACACAATGGCCCCTTTCCACTGCAAGATTTTCTCCTTGTTAGCTCACTTACCCCAAGTCACTCCAGCTGAGACTTGAACTTGGATCTTCCACATGGTAGATAAAAATGCTACCACACAGCCACCACTGCTCCAGGCTACTAAGGGTCTTGGCTTTCCTGGAGCCCCAGCCTCATGTCAAGCTGCCTGGCCTCTATTGGAGAAGCTGGAAGCAGGGGGGGGAACCCCTCAGGCTGCTGCTCAGATCCTTGCTGGAGCTGGGAAACCTCTTCTGCTGGCCACAGCAGAACCTGAAGCCACATACACAGTGTAACTGTGCAATAAGGCATTTACATGTGCATTACTGCGCAATAGCTAATACATTGTACATTTAATACCTGCATGATGCAGGTATCAAATTTATGCTCAAGTCAGCATAAGTCACCATATTTGCTGTACAGCACAGGCATACACATGTAGATGTGTGCCTGTATTGCATGTTAATTGCACATGTGTAGACTCACCTTCTATAAATTCTTTGAAATAGGGATTTAAGAAAAATAAAGCATTACATGCCGTCACAGGATGGGGTCCCTAAGGATGGCCGTGATCTCCTAAGGCCCCTTGACCGTGCCAATTTGGCCTGATGGACACCCTCTTTTCTCACCCGCCACATCTTTATGTAAAATGTAATGTAGGGAGGCTGCCTTCATGTCTGGTTGGACATGGTCCTGATGGACTTCCCTGGACCCCGTGGATCCTCAGCCTTATGGGCTATATGCATGGCTCCAACCACCCCTTTACCAAGCCTTGCAGATGGCATTGACATTGTCCAGTCTAGGCCTTGCTGCAATTTGGCCCCTTTGTCCTCTCTGGGCTCTCCGCAGCCTTGTCTCTGCACCCCAAATGCCATGCCCTCTCTGGCGCCAGGGTCCCCACATGATAGCAGGGCCCCAATGAGGCCTCCTCCTTCCTCAGTAGCCTCTCCCAAATCACCAGTGTTATAAAACAATAACCAAATATAAGCCCATAAGCTATAACATAACACAAGCTGCATAAGGTGTGCTCTGCCCCTTTACAATACTAGGAGCAGAACTTAGTCAGGCTTCTTCCCTTCACTTACTCTAGGAGGGCTCCTTCCCCCTTGGCCACCAGCAGAGAACTAAACTGTCTAGTCCCTGTCCTGGGTTTATATGGGCCCAGGGCCCTGCCCCTTCCAGCCATCTGACCAGGAGCAGGTGCAGACTAATTTCCTCATTAGCTGGTTGCCATGGCAACCTGAACCTGGGCTCCTGTCTGGCTCTTTGGGTTCTCCCCAGGCAGTTTCTGCTTTTCTAGGAGCAGGCACCTTAGTGCCCTGCGACACATGCTTACCTGTCTATTCCTTATCCAGATCTGTTGCTATTATAAAGACCTGAACAGAGACAGCAATGGTGTCATTTACAGAACTGGTCAATTCCCTGGAAATCACAAAAAAGCCCATCTATATTGGAAAGGGACCTAGGTATTAGAGAAAAACATGAATAATTCCCATCTATTGGATACATACATGCGCACACATGTTTTATGCACATGTCTCTGTGTATGTATTTGGCTCAGAAACTGCAATATACTTCTTTTCCTACTTAGTCACAGTCTAATTTAGCAGCACCTGTGTAGCCAGCTGTGTTTCCTTCAAGAGTACAGTCTTTTGCTTCCCCTGTCTTTACTAATGAGTAGAGTACCCCTTTTTTCTTTACATTCCAGGAAAAAATACTATTATGATTATTTGTGTTAATAAGTGTTCTATCACATAAGGTAATTGTTATTATGGTATTTGCTCTCTGCTGAATTTCTGTTGTTCAGCCCCACTCATCCCTCATGGTGGGGAGTCTACTGATGAGATACATCAAACATAGATTGCATAGTTTCTGGGTCAGGGCTCCAGAGCATAAGGCAGGTGCAGAACTTGATGAGAGGGTATCAGCATCAGTTGCAGTTGCATGCAGACACTTGATACAAAGCTCAGTTATGTAGGTTGTAATAATCCTGATCCCGAAAGTACTAAAGAGAAGTGAGAAGGAACTGAGTCCAAGGGAGGCCACCATAAATTCTTCTATGGTGTATCCCCAGAGCTCTGAGCTTCTCCCTGCTGTTCTTCCACTTGTCCCTAGTAAGAGACCAAGGTTTGGGATAGATAACTCTTTATCCTCACAAGCCTCAGTTCCACTGCCCTTATTCCACACCTCACAGCTGCAGCAAGGAAAGCGTGGCCAGCTTCAGGGGCTTTCCCTTGGATTGCAGAAGATTTTTAGGTCCCCTTTTCCATAGAATGGGTTAGCCTGAAATGTCACTCACCTTGAGATCACTCTTGACCACAGGCCATCTCGAAAGGTGACAAAACAGCAAAAGGATTTATTATTAAGACAAGAAAAGATTCTTACTTTCTCATCTAACTACACTCCAATCCCTCTGAGAGTCCTGACAATATTTTCAGAGATCATTCTTCCTCCTGAATTTTGCCAGCCCTGACTGCTGGGGACCTGGACACTTCCCAACTCTGGGATAATCCAAAAACCTGACTATCTCCAAGCCAGCCCCTCCTCCACGCCCGGTTAGCATTAGCATTGTTCCAGTTACTCATGCATCTCAGAATTCTCTAGAAATATCTTCTTTTAGATCTGGAATTCTTCTAGCTAATGGCCTACGTATCTGAGTTACCTTCACTACTGAGAGGTTGATTTCCCTATTACAGACAGACAATACTTCGGGTGCCCATCCATCCCTACAATAGCCCTGTATGCAGGTCAGTGTGCCTGTTCTCATGCAGGCAGGCTTTATCCCCTTAGGAAATTCCTCCAGCCAGTACAAACATAGTCCATAACACTTTTAGGTCCGGTCCTTCCTAGAAGAAAATGCCTCTGGGGTTCAACCTGCCTCCTAGCTACAAATGGCTTCTTCCCCAGCTCAAGGTGCTGGCTCTTTCTCCTTTTGGGATTTTAACTGTCAGCTAATAACTCAATCTTACAGATTTCCTATTCCATACTCATGCTCTTGAGGGTGTGTACAGATACAGAAGTTTCATCTTTTACCCCTTCAAAATCCCTGGGCCAAATCATTACCACATTGGTGAGGAAAGGGAATCCCAAATCCTCCAATCATCTTTTGCCCTTTCAAAACCCCTGGGCTAAGTCACTACCAGCCAGCCCGTCACATGCCCAATCATGTGTTGAATCCCACCACGTTTCAGTGAGCCCCACTATGTCCAGGTTTGTGTTAGCAAGCAGGAGGGCAAGTTCCTCCTGCTTGTTCCCCATAGTACGAGCATTAGCGTAGAGGCATTTAAGGCCTTCTGTGGGTATATGCACCACCCCTCTAATCCCAGGACTATCCGGACCCCTGTCACTTACCTGGGTACTTCTTGACCTTGTCACCTGTCTTGGCTGGGAAGTGTCGTCGTGTCCCTCTGTGGCCCCATTCCCCGGCAAAGCTAGTTTAAAGCACACTGTACGAGATCAGCCAGCCTGGAAGAAAAGACATGCTTGTCTTTAGGGGAGAGATGAAGCCCATCCCACCCGAGCATTGGGTTATCTATTAACTTCTGCTTCTAAATTAAACTTGCCCCCTTTTTTTAATCTCACTCTCTGGACATGCTCACCCTCTAGGCAACCCCGGCTTTCACTCACCCTCCCAGATGCAGCATTTCTTTCTGTCAGGGCAGGGTAAGGTAGTGGATTAGCCTGGATCCCAGTTTGGGTGGTAGCTCCAACAGCTTCCGCTCCTTCTTTCTTTGTCCAGATTCCTCTCCTGGTCTCAGCTCCTGCCTCACATCTCCATGTGAGCAGGCAAGGTGTTTGGTCTCCCTCGCTCTCCCCTTTCCAGGGAAAATGTAAGCCCGGGGCTTCCCTTTGAAGAGCACTGGAACTCCTGGGTCCCTAAGGAAACCAGCTTCAGCTGTTCCTGGCCACCACATGTTTGACTTAACCCTTTCTCTCTCACGGCTCTCAGCACGATGAGACTGACACTCCCCAGCTAGACTTCTCTCAGGGAGCTTTTGTAACAGGGTGTGGGATCAGTGCCCTGTTACATCAAGGGAAATACAGTTGGTGTAAATCAAAACAGATATTCAGCTCATTGTAGACCAGGGGTGAGCTAAATACAGCCTGTGGGCTGGATCTGGTCCATCAACTGATGGAACTGGCCGGTGTGTGGATGCCTGCCAATTGATTGTATCCAGCCCATGGCTGCCCCAAGGCCCTCTGCATGGGGCCGAGCCCCACCCACTCCTGTCTGGGGCAACCCACGCCATACTCCCACCTGCACCCGCTGGCCCCAGCCCCAGCCAGTGTGTACAGTTTCCCGGCAGGGCTCCTCCAGATGCGACTGCAGCTGCCCAGGTACTGCTCAGTGTACACTCAGCATACAATGCAGCTGCCTGGGTACACTCCATCCACCTGGCACAATGATCAGCCACCTGTGCATGGTCAAGTGCATGGAATGTGGTTGATAGCTGGAGCTGGTGCCCTGCACACTGAGGCAGGAGCCATCTGGCTGCAGCTTCTCCCCTGCCTGGCTGGGTGTGTGGTGCCTGACATGAGTCCTCATGGCTACTGCCCTTCCCTATGTTACCTGTTACCCAGAGTAGCACAGCAGAGACAGGAGGAGGAGCCACTGGAGGCAAGGGGAGCCAAGGCAGTACCTAGGCAGCTGCGCCAGGAGCAGCCCTGCTGCAAAGCTGAGCATGCTGGCCAGGGCTGGTGGGTGTGGGTAGGAGTGCAGTGTGGGGTGCCCCTGGACGGGAACAGGCAGGACTCATCCCCATGCAGTGCTATGGGAGCAGCCACAGGCCAGATGTGGGGCCAGGCTGCACCTGAATCACATCACCTGGGCAAGCTCTGCTATATGCACCCCCTGCCCCCGCCCTTCCCTCCTTCCTCCTTCCCCCCCAGCCCTGGCTGGTGCCTGGGACCAAGCGCACAGGCAGTCCCCCACACACACATCCAGCCCCTCCCCCACACACCCCACATTCCCTGACACACCTCACGCCCCCACACACCCACACTAGCACCCACCCCACACAATATACAAGAGTAAGACTTTATTTTGTGCTATTATGCAGTCATTTCTATATACACTACTCAAGAAAAATCAGGACAAAAATTATATTTTGAAATAAATTTAAAATATGTTATAGTAGATCTTTAATTTTAGTTAATGATTTCTTTTTTATCTAAAATGTGTTAAAATTATATCTTGATGAGAAGTGCTGGGGGCGGAAGGGAATGCTTACCCCCTGGACTCTGGAGCCATATGAAAGCATCGGCTCTGGCCAGATCTGGCACCAACAGCTCCTGTGTGACCCAGCCAAAGTGGAGTTCCAAACCCCTGGCACACAACCATGTCTGGCAAAGCCAGGCAGAGGAAAAAAGATGGCTCTAGGATATTTCTATTGGCAGTGTGACTACAGCCAGTGGATACCTTTTAATATATGAGTGCATAATTTCTTAAATATTACTGGTATTTTCCCCTAAAGCTCTATTTCTAACCAACTATGTTTTGCTAGTTAAAATAAGGCCAACATCATACTTGCCGTAGAAAGGCTGGCTATACCATCATGACTGTCAGTCTCATAGCCACCTAAAAGAGGAAGAGAAAACAGAGGAGGACACTGGCACTCTGTTTTTGAGGATGTCCACGATGTGACTGGCAGCCTGCCTCTGCAAACAGAAAGTTCATACATTCGCCTAGTCATTGACTGTAAAAAAGGATCAGGGACAGCAGTCTCAACCTCTGGGTGTCAGACTCAACTCAGTGATTGGTCAGGCTACTGATTCCTTGAAAACAAGGCATGGGCATATGTAAAAATATACATAAAAGAGGTATACACACAGTGGAAGCTAGGGATGGTCTTCAAGGAGGACTATACAATAGTGGCTAGCACTTGTAGGGAAAGGGAAATGATCAGGAAAGCCAAGGCGACGACTGTGTTTAGGTTAGCCACAGGAGTCAAGGACAATAAGAAGTCCTTCTTTAGGTCTGTAGGCAGTAGAAGGAAAACAAATGGAAGTGTGGGACTCCTCTTTAACACCTTGGGACAGCTGGTAACTGACATTCAGGAAAAAATTGAACTGAATGCCCACTTTGCTTCGGTATTTCACCAGACCAAGGGGAAAAACAAGCAAGATAAAGCTCATACAGGGCATGCCAGGAATGACAGCGTCCCCACTGTGGATGCTGAGCAGGTGCAATACCAACTAGAAAAGCTAGACATTTACAAGTCAGCAGGATGATTCATAGATGATTCATAGATGATTCATAGATGTTAGGGTCGGAAGGGACCTCAATAGATCATCGAGTCCGACCCCCTGCATACGCAGGAAAGAGTTCTGGGTCGA
>NW_005842215.1:1339154-1352410 GCF_000455745.1 Alligator sinensis
TCTGCAAACTTGGACAGAGTACATTTCACTCCCTCATCCAAGTCGCTGATGAAGACATTAAAGAGTATCGGTCCAAGGACCGAGCCCTGCGGGACCCCACTGCCCACACCCTTCCAGGTCAAAACCGACCCATCTACCATGACTCTCTGGGTGCGACCCTCCAGCCAATTCGCCACCCACCGGACTGTGTAGTCATCCAAGTCACAGCCTCTTAACTTGTTCACCAGTATGGGGTGGGATACCGTATCGAAGGCCTTCCTGAAGTCTAAGTATACGACATACACCCCTCCTCCTGTGTCCAGGCGTTTCGTAACCTAGTCATAAAAAGAGACTAGATTGGTCAGGCACAGATGGACTCCATCTGAGAGTGCTGAAGGAGCTGGCTGAGGTCATCGTGGAACCCCTGGCAAAGCTCTTTCAGAATTCATGGCGTGCAGCAGAAATCCCTGAGGATTGGAAGAGGGCCAACATTGTGCCCATCTTCAAGAAGGGGAGGACCCAGGCAACTATAGGCCAATCAGCCTAACCTCTATCCCAGAGAAAATCCTGGAAAAGCTCATCAAAGAATCTGTGTGTGATACACTCATGGAAGGTAAGATTCTGAACAACAGCCAGCATGGCTTTTTGTCATGGGTAGGTCTTGTCTTACCAGTCTCATGCATTACCATGTCATGGGTAGGTCTTGTCTTATCAGTTGCCACCTGGACATGGGAGACGAGGTAGAAATTATATACCTAGACTTCCAAAAGGCTTTTGATCTAGTATCCCACAATATCCTTGTGGGAAAACTGGAAGATTTGGGGCTCGGCTGTGGGTGGGAAACTGGCTACAGGGTAGGACCCAGAGAGTTCTTATGAACAGATCTGTGTCATCCTGGTGCGAAGTGGCCAGTGGTGTCCCTCAGGGGTCCATGCTTGGACTGGTGCTTTTCAACATCTTTATCAATGATTTCGATGAGGGAGTGAAAAGCTCGCTGGCCAAGTTCGCGGATGACACCAAGTTATGAGGCAGTGTGGTCACATCAGAAGATAGGTGGCAGATACAGACAGACCTGGACAGGCTTGAGAGTTGGGCAGACCAGAACCAGATGAAGTTTAACACTTCCAAATGTAAGGTGCTCCATCTGGGGGCAAACAACCCTCAACATACATACAGGCTTGGTGGACTTGCACCATTGCCGAAAGAGACCTAGGGTAATGACAGACCATCACATGAGTATGAGCTGTCAGTGCGAGGCGGTGGCCAGCAGGGCAAATAACATGCTGACATGCATCAACTGATGCATCTCATGTAAAACTAAGGAAATGATACTCTTACTGTACTTAGCACTGGTGAGACCACAGTTGGAGTACTACATACTGTTCTGGGCACCGGACTTCAATAAGGACGTGGAAAAACTTGAGGGAGTCCAGAAAAGAGCCATCCATATGATCAGGGACTTGCAATGCAAGTCATACAAGGAAAGGATGAGGGATCTGGGTCTCTTTAGCCTAAAGAAGACAAGGTTGAGAGGGGACTTGATAGCAGCTTACCACTATATCAGGGGCATGCATCAGGAGCTCGGTGAACAACTGTTTGCTAGGGCACCCCTGGGGAAGACCAGGACCAATGGATACAAACTCCTGGAACGCCGCTTCAGGCTTAATACCAGGAAAAACTCCTTCACAGTCAGGGTGTCCAAGACTGTGGAATAAACTCCCTCCAGAGGTGGTGCAGTCATCCACCCTGGAAATCTTCAAAAGGAGACTGGACAGTCACCTTGCTGCGGTCACTTAACCCCAGTTATCTTCCTGCCTATAGCTGGGGATGAGGGCTGGACCCAACGATCTGCAAGGTCCCTTCCAGCCCCTAACAATCTATGAATCTATAAATCTATGAATATATATCAGAATGTAACAGGGAACCAGAGTTTCCTGTCTCTTCAAGGGGAAAGTGCAGTGGGTTAAGTTTGCCATGCAGGGCTGCAGCAGAGGGCAGGGTGGCCATTCAGAAAAGAGGGAAAACCTGTGGGTGACTGAGGAACCACCTGGCTGGGAGGGGTGGTGGTTAGAGGCATATAAGCCCAGTGTTTGGTGCAACAAGGGCAGACTGGCCCGCATGCTTCTGTAATTTCCTGGGATGGGGGCTGCAAGAGACAGCCTGGCAGGCACCCAAGCCACCCAAGATTGCTGGGAGTTGGGAACTTGAAGGGCAGTATGGCTTGTAGGGTGACACTGAGCCCAAGCAAGGGTGACTTTGAGTTTGGAAGCAGGTGTCTTGTGTTTGTGTTGCAGTTAAGTTAGATACCAGGGGACTGGATCATGGCTATGGGGGAAGAAGGAAGGTCATGGAGGAGTTCCTAGTGGGGCACTCTGCAATAGGCAGCCTAGTCTGGGGTCAGGAGCCCAGAGAGTTAAGGGCTGAGTGAATTAGGCCAAGGCTGGGAGGGCTAAGGCCACAGGGAGTGAAAGCAGCCTGGCCACAAATATTACCCATAAGGCAGCTTGTGCCCCAAGCCACTGACAGGGCCAAGAGGGCCAGTTTAGTGTCCTGGGGGAGCAAGACTGAAACTGGCTGGTTGATGACTTGGGGTGCACATGGGGACCCTGGGGCAGCTTTCCTATACTTGATAAGAAACAGCAAGGTATGGTAGACAAAATCAAAAAAGGAGGATACCCCAAGGAGCCAGGGTGGGACAGGGGCTGCATGGGTACCAGGGGGCATCACGGCCACCCCTGGGGCCTTGGTCCTGCTACGCAGGTTTCGGGGTTAATTGTTATTGGCAGCCTACACAAAGGCAGATTAATTATCATCTGTCAGAAAAGTATAGTTAGTTTATGTGATTCCCATTCTGTTCTCACTTATTATTAGTGGTAGCTTGTTGGCTCTTGTATTTTTTATCTGTATCTAGGATATCACTAGAACTAAGGGGGTACCCAGTAAAATTAGCAGAAGACAGGTTTAAGACTACCAAGAGAAAATACTTTTTATGCAGATATGCCCTGTTCAGTGCTCTCTCTCTAAAGTAGTGATTCTCAACCTTGTTAGGCTTGAGGTGTCCTTTGGAAAATTCCAGCTCTTAGGATTTCACTCGTTTTTTGATTACAGAAAAAGAATAGAACAATGTTTCTACTGCAAAGAATTCCATCCACAACAGGTCAGAATACTTTTAACACTATGGATTCCTATTTGAAATCGCCAGGTTTATTTCGTGAATCATGTTTGCACACCTAACAGTGCTAACATTGTGCAGCACTCCCTGGCACCCTTGAAAGGATCTCAAGGCACCTCAGTGCCATGGCATCCTGCTTAAGAATCACTGCTCTGAAGCATCTACTGCATATTGGAGACAGGATACGGGCCTAGATGGATCATTGATGCAACTTAGTATGGCATTTCTGATGTTCTTATCTTATAAAAAGGGGGAAAATACTAGTAGCCACTACTGGATAGTGTGACATAGATATATCTTCCTGTAATCCAACACCAACAAGGTAAATAAATTGTATTATCAAAAATACACCAATGTCATGTAGAATGGACCTATTTTCTAAACAAAAATGAACTTGCACTTTTTAAAAACTTTTTTTCTAAAATCTGTCTCAGGCCCCAGCAGAACTGAAAGTTTCTGCTAGTTTGTGTGTCTAGTTCTCCAATCTCCAAACTGCAGCCCAAGGAAATACCCCAAAAGGTTCAGTCCAGGCCTTTCTATCAGAACTTTTAACACAAAAAAAGGATTGTTATAAAGCAGCAGTGTCCATTAAGCTTCTTTAATTTCAGTAAGAGAAATGTCCCATGGCCATAGCTTCTACTGAGTTGGCAGATCCATATCTGACTGCCTAAATAATAAATGAAAAATCTGCCAACATCTCCTCTGTCACCCTAACTAATATGCCCCATCCCACAACAATACCATCTTTACAGCTCTTGTTCTCAAGGGAGACCTATACTGTTTTTACTTGACCTGTAGCTACTCTGATTATTTCTCTTTGCTTTACAATTTTATTGTATTCTTCCTTTTCTATGTGAACATTTTCACTTACATAATGGGGTTAAACAAAAGTTATAAAGCTGTTAAACAAAAGCTTTTCACTTAGGCAGTGTTTTCTTTAATATAAAGGGCACATTGTGCTCAAAAACTTGTCTACCATCACTCAGTTACATAGGTGGTCCAATAAAAGATGGTACCAAACAAATCTTGATTCTGCAGCAGTGACAGATATTTATCTTCATATCCCAATTTACCAAGCACATCTTTAAAACTATTATATTGGAACCAGCACTACACATACACTAGAGTCTAGACTGCCATCCTGACTAACTCTGTCCTACAAGGACAAAAGCATCAGTCATAGTTTCATAGTTGGAAGGGTCAGAAGGGACCTGAGCAGATTATCAAGTCTGACCCCCTGCCATGGGCAGGAAAGAATGCTGGGGTCAAACGACCCTGACAAGGTGTCTATCCAGCCTCCTTCTGAAGACCCCCAGGGTAGGAGTGAGCACTACTTCCTTTGGAAGTTAGTTCCAGATCCTAGCTGCCCTGATTGTGAAGTAGTGCTTCTTGATGTCTAGCCTGAATCTACTCTCCGTCAACTTATGGCTGTTATTCCATAAATTGGAATAACAAAAAACCAAGTCCCATTGACTGCTGGTCTCCCTTGGCCAGTTTATAGACGGCCACCAGATCCCCTCTCAGCCTTCTCTTGTGGAGGCTGAACAGGTTCAGGTCCCGTAGCCTCTCCTCGTAGGGTCTGCCCTGCTTTCCCCTGATCATGTGAGTGGCCCTTCTCTGGACCCTCTTGATGTTGTCCACATCTCTCCTGAAGTGCAGTGCCCAGAACTGGACGCAGTACTCCAACTGCGGCCTGACCAATGTCACATAGAGGGGGAGGATCACTTCCTTGGACCTGCTCGTGATGCATCTGTGGATGCATGCGTCACTTATCTTCATGCTCATTTCCTTCAGAAAAAAAGGAAAAGCAGCTTTTAATTTACTTGAATATATCCTGATCATGATATATTCATGGAAGTAAGTGAAGTCAAACATAGAAGTAGGGATATCAGATCTGAATGCTTATGGATTTTCCTAAACCTAAACAAGACCTCCTTATTCTGTGTATCTGAGAGCACACAGACTAGCACCAGGAGGACTTTCCTATCAAAGGTAAGTTACAGTAGCATCTGCATACAACCTTGTCTCTCCCTAAAACTAATAGAGACAATATGCTTTCTATGGAACTGATACTAATGGAACAAATTTCAGTGGTTTCTCCTGTAATCATGGAATAATTCTCAGAATATCAAAGGTGTGAGGGTGGCCTTGCTACATAAGATAATAGTTTATTTTATATGATGGTTGGTTACAGACTACATCACTTGCCTCCAGCTGCAGAAAGTGGTCATGCGATACATCTCTGTAGCCCAGACTGGAGAGGAGGGCACACCAGAGAGAAATAGCAATACAAAGCATATAGTCAGAGAAAGAGAAACAAAGCTTCAGTGTCCTAGAACTCTGAGCAGTCTATTTATCCAAGACTGGCTCAAAGGGAGGTACCTCCTGATAAGATAGGACAACAGCTCCACTGTACCCTCCCTGTATGAATAGGGCAGGCTAACACAGCACCTCTTGGTACTAGAAGGCAGAAGGGTTGTTTTGATATCTAAAGGACAAGATAAAATCCCTCATAGTATAGCAGAAACACCGCAATAGAACAGAGTGGTGTATTAAGAGTGTGATGAATGAAGGAAAGTGACACAAGTGTGGTGATTCCTTATAGGAAACTGGTTCAGAAAACCAGCTTGGTCTTTTCACTGCCAAGGAAAATCACATCAGTATCTACCATTTCTGAGTGGCAGCCCCAAAAGCTGCCACAAAAAGAAGCTTTCATCTAGTGGCTCAAAGGTTGTACTTCAGTTGTACATCTTCCCTCTCAACAAATTTATTGCAAAATGTTCATTCATCAAAAGATCAAGCAGAACACAGCTTGTATGATTCTTGTAGCACCAAAATAACTCCCCCTCCCCAGCCCCAGTATAGCCAACACAAGAACTAGCAGCCTGTCTCTCAGAATAACTCTGAGCACACCCCCATCACCAGTGTTAGGGCTCCATCCTGCACTTTAGTGCAGCCAGCCTTATCTTCAGATTCAGTCTGTAAGATGCCTTTGGAGCCTTCAGGATGACAGCAGCTACTTTTTATCTTCTGGTTGCCTTTTTCTTGCTTTGCCTTTTAATATTGTCTCATTGGCAGTCACAATTTTTACCATTCACTTAACTGAACAGCACTGCTCAGCACAAGAACAAACTGAATACAAGCTGATCTAGGTCAGCATGGCATGGAAACCTCAGATGCACATGTTCATTTTCTCTGTATTCACTGCAAGGAGCTAAAACAGATCACTTTGATATTTTTTGTTATTTTTAATTTGGTGCCTAATTTCTTTAAGTAGAATTTATGTGGAATGCCCATAAAACATTCTCTTACACAAGCTGGGCACAACATTGGATTTTAGTATTCAATTACACATGCAGTGAAAGAGGCAAAGATATGATAGGGTTGACACAAACTCCATTCAGTGCCCTGGAGCCACATGCTCAAAGGGTAAGTTACTTTGCATGTTGGTTTAATCCAGAGGTGGGCAATTATTTCAGCTGGAGGGTTGCTTAATAAGTTTTGGTGACCTATTGAGGGCCACAGGGGTAGCTATGCCCCTTGACAAGAGCCCTGTCCCTGGTCACAGTCTTTGGACCAGAAGTCCTGCCCCAACCCCTGACCTTCGCCACCAGAAGTCCTTCCCCTTGCCCCCAGAAGTACTACTTTTGGGGGTGGTGGGGGCATCTTGGAACCAGAAAAAAACCAAGTCATACACTAAAAGTCAAACATCTAAGATAACATATTTTACTTTTATTTAAAAAAATATTTTTGTCCCGATTTATGTGTTTGTGTAGAGTATATACATGTGATTGCATAATAGATGAAAAATAAAGTCTTACTCTCATATATTGTGTGGTGGGGGGAGTGTGTGGGGTGCGGTTGGGGTGTGTGTGTGTGTATGGCGGGGTGTGTGTGTGTGGGGCTTGTGAGGGGGTGTGGCTGTGTGGGGGGTAGGGTATGTTGGGGTGTAGGTGTATGTATATGTGGGAGGGTTGTGTGGGCAGGGTGTGGTTCTGTGTGTGTGGGATTTGTGGGGTGTGAGGGAGTGTGGGGGGTGTGAGGACACCCCCATTAGACCCCGCCCATGGCACACAGCCCCTGCCACTGATGGTGGCAGCAACAGGCAGCAGGCCCTCGGGGTTCCCATGGCCCATGCAGGCACAGTTGCCCAGCAGTGCATGGCTCAGCCAATTCCAGGAGCTGTACTTGGTGGCAAAGGAGGGAGCCAAGCCAGCCTGTCTCTACTGCATGGGGCTCCCCCTGATTCATGTGCAGCTTCTGGAACTCGCATGCCACCAGGGGGGAGCCCTGCATGATGGAGTTGGTGGCCTGGAGTTGGCGGCCTGGTTCTACTTCTTGCTCCCCTGTGCAGCTTCTGGGACTCCGCTGGGAATCAGTGAGTGGGGCTCCCCACCACTTCCAGTGGAGTCTCAGGAGCTCTATGTGGCAGCAGGGAGTGGGGCCAGGCTGCCAGCTCCATCATGCATGGCTTCCCCTCAGTGGTGTGTGAGCCCTGGGAGCTGCATGTGAGCTGCAGGGAGCCCCATGCACTAGAGGTGGGCTGGCCTGGCTGCACTCCTTGCTACCATGGCAGCTCCTGGAACTGGCTGGAGTTGCATGCTGCTGGGCAGCTGCACCTGCAGGGGTCATGAGCACCCTGAGGATCCACCTTCTGCAGCTGCTATTGACAGTGGTGTAGGCTGTGCACCAAGGGGAAGGTGTGTGGAGGGTCCCCACATCCTCCCACCTTCCCTTACACCCCACAAATCCCACACACCCACATGCACACCCTGCCCAACTGAGCTCCACATTCCCATTGCCCCACTGGGCATGGGCCCAAGTCCCCAGGCTCTGCGCTCCTGCCTGCCCCAGTCCCATGCTCCTGCTCAGCTACAGCTTTCCCCTGCCCACTGCCACTTCCCTACCTGCTGCCAGAGTGAGTGCTGAAGCAGGAACATGAGGAGGAGCTACTGGAGGCCAGGGAAGCTGAGCAGGTACAGCAGTGACAGCAATGGCTCTGTCCGGAAGCTGTGTGTGCTGGCCAGGGCTAGGACCCTCGTACGCACAAGGGCGGGAGCAAAGCACATGAACTGGGCAGGGTACAATTACTTGGTGGGTGTCCACAGGATGGATGAATTTGCCTAGTTGGCCAGATCCCTCCGGCCATATTTTGCCCCCTCCTTGTTTAATTCAAAGCTTGTCCTGATCAAAAAGAACTGACAATATCCATGTGTATGGGAAAATATTAATAAGAAGTCATAAATAAATTCATAGATGCTAGGGTCAGAAGGGTCCTCAACAGATCATTGAGTCTGACCCCCCTGCCTGGGCAGGAAAGAGTACTGGGGTCAGATGACCCCAGCCAGATGCCTATCCAGCCTTCTCTTAAAGACCCCAAGGTAGGGGAGAGCACCACCGCCCTTGGAAGCCCATTCCAAAATCTGACCACCCTCACCATGAAGAAGTTCTTCCTGATGTCTAGCCTAAATGTGCTCTCTGTCAGTTTGTGACCATTGTTCCTTGTTAGCCCAAGAGATGCCCTGGTGAACAGAGCATCTCCGACTCCTTGCTGCACCCCACTAATGAATTTATAGATGGCCACAAGATCACCTCTCAGCCTTCTCTTGCAGAGGCTGAAGAGGTCCAGGTCCCTTAGTCTCTCCTTATAGGGCTTGGCCTGCAAACCCTTAACCATACGAGTGGCCCTCCTCTGGACCCTCTCAAGGTTATCCACATCCTTCTTGAAGTACAGCACCCAAAACTGGATGCAGTACTCCAACTGCGGTCTGACCAATGCCACATAGAGGGGAAGTAACACCTCCTTGGTCTATTAGTCATGCATTTCCTGATGCATGATAAAGTATGGTTAGCTTTGCTGATGATTTCATCATACTGATGACTCATGTTCATCTTGGAGTCGACTATGACTCCAAGTTCCCTTTCTGCTTCTGTGTTACTGAGAGGGTCATTTCCCAGCCAGTAGGTGTGCTGGATATGTTTACGCCCTAGGTGCAGCACTCCTGCATTTGTCCTCATTGAACTGCATCCTATTGTGCTCTTCCCACTTATCCAACCTGTCCAGGTCTACCTGCAGTCGTTTCCTACCCTTCAGTGTGTTCACTTCACCCCACAATTTAGTATTATCTGCAAACTTGGACAGAGTATACTTTGCGACCACATGCAAGTCACTGATGAAGACATTGAAGAGTACAGTCGAAGGACTGAGCCTTGTGGGACCCCACTGCCCACATCCTTCCAGGTCGATACTGACCCGTCCACTACCATTCTCTGGGTGTGACCCCCAAGCCAATTTGCCACTCACCGGACTATGTATCATTTAAGTCATAGCCTCTTAATTTATTTATGAGAATGTGATGAGATACTGTATCAAAGGCCTTCCTAAAAGCCAAGTAAATGACATCCACCTTTACTCCTGCGTCTAAGCGTTTTGTGACCGGGTCATAAAAAGAATCCAGATTATTCAGGCATGATCTACCTGCTATGAATCCATGCTGGTTGCCCTGCTGCATTATTTTTTCCCACTGGACTCACACTAAAATGATTCTTAATAACTTTTTCAAAGACTTCCAAGGATAGAGGTGAAATGACCTCTCAATTACTCAGATCCTCCTTCCTCCCCTTCTTGAATATAGGGCCACATTGGCCCTTTTCCAGTCCTCCAGAACCTGAACCAAGCACCACAAGTACTCATACAGCCATGCCAGTGGTTGTGCTATGACACCGGCCAATTCCTTCAGTACTCTCAAATGCAGCTCATCCAGGCCTGCTGACTTAAACACATTCAGTCCATCCAAGTGACCCTGTACCAAGTCAGCATCAACAGTTGGTAGGTCGGTGTCCCTCTGATGCCCATCTAAGAACCCATTAGGAGACATATCTTGACCTTTGTTCAGGAACACTGAGGCAAAAAACACATTGAAGAGCTCACCCTTGTACCCCTTGTCTATCACTAATTGCTCCTGCCTATTCAGTAGGAGTCCTATGCTGCCCTGCACCTTCCTTTTACTCTCTACATACCTTAAAAAAAGACTTTGTTGTCTTTAACTTGTGTTGCCAGCCTCAGCTCCATAGTTGCTTTGGCCTTTCTAACTGCCTCCATGCAAGTGCAACTGCCTCCCTGCCTCACTCATAATCTTGCTTTTCTTGCTAAATCCCCCATTTAATGGAATGCATAGTTAGCACTAAATTCAGCCCTTGTTTAAGTGGAAAAAATTCCCATTAAAGACAAGACATTTGACTGAATTTGGCCCATAGTTTCTTTCATGAATTACCAAATAAGCCCCAATATATAAGGCACCAGATGAGCAGGGCAATAAAGTCTGGGTAATTTTAAGCACATGAGTAGGCCCACAGAAGCCAGTGGGATAATTCACATGCTGATAATTAGGCTTAAGGGTCTGATCTCTGTGAAATGCTAAGAAGCCTTAATGTCTATTTTCTTGAATAAGACATGTAGCTACTCAGCACTTAACAGGATCAGTCTCTATCTACTTAGTTAAATCAAGACCTGGAACTTTGGAATGACTAGATTGATTTCCATTGTATTGCCTTCTTTTTTCTAGCATCTTCATTACCCAGATTTGTACACATGATCTCCAGGAATGGCTATAGACATAAAAAGAGTAACTTCATGAAAAAGTGGATTTTGAGGTGCTCTTAGAAAGTATAAAACTGTGTGATACCATCAGTGGACTTCTTCCAGTTAAGTTTTTCTTCTTTCCTTATTTGGGTAAATATAAACATTTCTACGCAAACGTCCACCTCCTTCTCCCTGCCCCCTGCCCCCACTCCCTACCCCCCTCCTCGCACTCCCCGATTCTTATTTTATTTTCCAAGGAATTTTAGTTCCTACTTTTGATTTTCATTTTTTCATACACTTTCCCATGATCTGTCATCACTTCCCCTTTAAAAACACAACACATGACTCCTCTCTTTCTATCACTGCTCTCCAACACTGGCCTCAAGTCAAAAAGCACTCTGGCCAAATTACAGTTCTCTGCCTTTTCTCCAGTATCTCCAAATTTTGGAGGAACAGAAATATATTAAAGTATGAATGGTTTATATTTAATCCTTTATCACACTCCAAAATCTCCAACAGAAGATTTCAAGAAGAATAGTTTTTACTTTACTCTAAATAATACCAACAGACTTGTTTCCAATCAAATCTTTTTGTGTGGAATTGTTTTCCTACTGAAATACTGCAAAAGAGATATTTATTAGCTTTGGCCAGAATGATGTCCACTGATATTGAATCCTATGCATATTCCAGTTAATAAATAGAAAAAAACATTTATTCTGTCCAGTCAGCAGCCTCCAGCAACAAAACTCCGATTTCACTGCCTTGCTTTAGGTGTGATTAAGTGCTGCTCACACATTCAAACAGAGCAGATGTCGTGACTATAAAAGTTTGTTTAGTTTGTTTACAGAGTAACAGATATTTTTACTACTTTAAAAAGAAATCATGAGCTTACAAATTGTCCAGATGTCCTTTAATTTACAAAGCTGTACTGTTGTGTTTGTTTGTTAATTATTTTCTTATTATTGTATATATAAGCAATTTTGTTCATAAAATCTCTCTCTCACAAATTATTGGGAAAAATATATCTAAGAGGTAAGAATAAAAGATCAAATTTGTGTGGAGCTCACAAAATGTGCCCTCTGACATTATACAGCTTCTTTCAACATGGAAAAATCTTTTGTTCTATTAATCCAGGCAGTTATATTTCTGAAAATTCATTGTGGAATGTTTAACTTCCTTGATAAACCAAACAGCTGGAGATGTTTTTTCCTGATTTTTTAAAATTTTAATATTGTTAACTTCTGTGTTATCCCTGAAATACATTTGCAAATTAACACACGATTTAACCCTTTTCTTTTTTAATAGAAGAAACATTAGGCTCCGATTTCAGCTTGTGAATGAAATATTAACCATTCTATAATGTTAAAAGGAAAGTGATATAAAAACATCAGAACAGCTATGATGCCTTTTAGGCCTATTAGAAGACAGTAAACAGGTCACAGAGGCCTACAGTCATAGCAAAGTGTGCCTAGTGGTGAAATGAAAAGCTATCCATACATGTGCTCTGATGTAGGGGAGCGGGGTGAGGAAGGTTAATTAAAGTGGTTCCCAGACACTTAAAATGGTTCACTGTCACATGTATTAAACTCCCCCACATTTCAAAATGGCCTAATTCGATGAGGCTTAGTTAAAGAACCCCTGCAGCCATCTGAAACACAGGGGAGCTTAATATAGGTGATAGGAGGTTATGCTGGACTGTTCTAAATAGAACATGGAACAGATTCAATTAATCGAGTCTGCTCCGATGCATTCTAAGTAGAATGCAAATGAGCCAAACAGCACTGAATACAAAAAAGAATGGATTAAGATGGGAGCTGCCCCAACAGTTTCTGGAAGGGGTGGGAGACAGCAGCACCTCGACTCCTCCCAATCCTTAGGAAGAGTTGAAGCATGGGGATTTGCCTCGTGCCTTCCACAGACTAAGGTCACTGGTATGTTGAACATGCAGGAGCAGCATACAGTCCTTCAGCATAGCCCAGAAGAAGAGAGAACTTCCTGGCTGGAAATACTCTCTTTTTTTCATGGAGAGCCAGTTCTCTTTTGCAAAAAAAAAAAAAAAAAAAAATGCTCATTGAACATCTGTATGCTCTTTTTGTGCTGGGAAAATAACGTTTCTCCCAGCACAAATGAAATACCTATCCATGCCCTAAAAGTAGGCACAGGCATTCACTTCTAGCACTGCAAATTTCTGAGAAATTTGTAAAATTAGAAATCTCAGTGAAAGAGGAAGCATACAGGCACTCCAGCCTGCAGCCACCCTATCTCCCCTGTGGACAAATGGGCTGAGCTCTAAGCCCCAGTTGCTGCCCTGGGGCCATTATAGGCACAGGGAAATGGCCCCTGCATCATCCCTGTCAGCAGGTGCATTGTGTCCTGTACCTCTTCCTGAGATCTGTTGCCCACTTCCTTGTGCTCTCCTGCCATGCCTTGATGTAAAACAAATAAAGGGGAAGCTGAGTTTTGAAACAAAAAGGAACTAGCACTCTCTCAAAGGGAAGTGTGTCCTCCTCACAGGGCTTCACT
>NW_005842215.1:1352433-1383064 GCF_000455745.1 Alligator sinensis
CCTACACCATGTCCTCATGACACTTGCTGGGCTTATACCATGGTCTTTCTAGTATAGCCCAGTCTCTTGATGGGTAGCTCACCCAGTCACCAATACTTATCACCACCTCCCCAGTGCGGGTTTTTTGGGGTTTAATTAATCCTGATTCATGCCCGTTTTATTAGTGCGCGTGCTCCTTGAGTCCATCACCAGTCATAGGGTCCTCACATCCTTGGTGGACGGGTTTTTCTCCTCAATCAATTACTGCCTTACATAGGACTTATAGATTCTACCTTCATCATTGTTGGCCTTAGGAAAACCACTGGTCTTCCTCAGAGGTGCCCTTTGACTGGCCTTTCAGCTCCACCAACTGACTTCTCAGCTGCTCCCCACACCATGCAGCTTACCTGTATACCAGTCTCTACACTGGAGGTTTGAGTGGCCTGCTCTTTCCTATCAGTTATTCCTCACTGTATCCTGCTCCAGCTGCCCAAAGCTCATCTCAGACAGAGTATAAATTTGTTGCCCTCCCAGGCTCTTTCTCTGTGCCTCCACAGAGAACTGCACTGCTCTCCCCTAGGAGACTGTGCATGCCCCTCTCTGGAGGTATGTGCCTGTCACAGGGCACTAAGGTGTGCCTGCTCCTTTAAGGGCAGAAGCAGCCTAGCCAGAGAGCCCTGGGAGCTAGGCAGAGCTCCACAGCTGCAGACTGCCTTGGCAACAGGCTAATGAGGAAATTAGCTAGCACCTGCATATGGTCAACTGACTGGAAGAAGGCAAGGCCCTGGGCACATATAAGCCTCAGGGCTGGAGCTGGCAGGAGTTAGTTCTTTGGCAGCTTCTAGGAAAGGAGCTTCCACATGAAAGAACTACTCAGAGGCACTTGGTTGCCTGATCTGCTGCCTGCAAGACCAATAGAATTCCAGGAGCTCATAAGGTACCCAGGGCTAGATACATAACAGGGGCAGAGGCTGAGTAGGCTGAGACCTCAACAGAGGGAACAATATTCATGTACCATCCACAAGGCATGGTGCATGGTAAAGAGGAGGTTTTGGAGCCATGCTTTTAGCCCACAAGACTTAAAGTGTCCCGTAGGGCACCGATTTGCAATGGAACTCAGCAAGGGGTCCAAGAACCTGCAGGGTCTAGTGGGGGACCAACAGGACTGTGACCAAAAAAAACTAGAAAGTAGGCAGTCTCCCTACTTATTATCTTTACCAACGAGATGTGGCAGGAAAAATTAGAAGGCATCTGCAGGGTGAAGCTGGTACGGAGCCCTTAGGGGTATCACGGCCATCCTTGAGGACCCCACACTGTGACAGTGCCCCCACCATCTTGCCTTTGGGCCCACCAGGCCTCTCAGAGGCCAACCACATTTGGCTCTCCAGCCACATGGTCACCAGCAGCTGGGGCTTGCTGGAAGCTGGAGCTCACCAGCACTTCCGGGTTCACTCCCAGAGAGACTTGCCGGCAGTGGTGGATGCCTGGCGTGACTCCTGGATGGGTTGAGCGGTGACCCCAGTCGCACCTGGGGTCTTGCTCATCACAGGAGCTGGGGACCAGCTCCCCGCTGCACCCAGATGGATTCCACCAGCGGTGGCAAGCCTAAGGCAACTTCATAGATTCATAGATGTTAGGGTCGGAAGGGACCTCAATAGATCATCGAGTCCGACCACCTGCATAGCCAGGAAAGAGGGCTGGATCATTCTTTATTAATCATTTATTTGTGTTGCAGGATAAGGATATGTTGTGACTATTTTTCTACTAGTCTATAGCCCCATCTTAATATCCCTCATATTTATGGACATACACACAATTTTGTAAAAACAAAATCAGTTCACTTGTTATTTCTCACAGTGAAGACATTTATGAAACCTTAGCAAATATCTTGCCTTTCAAACTGAGTATTTTTCTACAAGTGTTCCCAAATAAAATAACTTTTTAATAAAATCACTCTCTCTCACTGCAAGAGAGAAAGATTTGTATGTTTAATGTTCCTTTACTTTTTAAAAATTTGGGATAGGCTGCTCTTTTAACTGAGTGATGATATTGCATATAATCTCCTTTTCAAACAGGTTATTTTTTGGTAAAATTTACTGTTTGGCAGGTTCAGTAGTTGATATCCTATTACATTGTGCAAAGATCCATTTTTTGATTTTCTTTTCCTATTTTTTATTCCTTCAGCATAAAAATAAAATACAAATGTTACCGTCTTTTAGATGGGCACTTCAAACATTAAAAAAATTGGGTAAGGTGTGTTAGAGTGTTAGGTATTTTAGATTTCACTTATCTAAGACTTCAAATGTCTTTTTCATTTATCCGTATGTCAAAGCAAGTGTTTTACAGAGTGTAATGCTTTGAAGCTAGCAGTGACTGCACCCAAACTGCTAGTACCAGAGGGCTAAATTAAAAGGCCTTTAAAAAGAGAGAAAAAGTAAAAACTAAGTTCTACAAACTTTTAGTTTAGGATTTTAAACAAATGGAATATTTTTTAAAAGTCTATAATGAGAAAGCTGTGTGGTAAAAAAAAGTATTCTTCAAAGATCACAAACCTTATTTCAGAGTTTTTCTTCAAGCTTCCAGGAGCTGATTGCCCGGTTCTTACACAGCTCCAGGAGCTTGAAACATTTTTCAGAGCTGGGCTCTAGGACTTACAAAGGTATTTTTTTTAGTCTTACTATCCTTACAGATTTGGGCCTTAATTTTTTAAAAATATACAGCTTTTATTTTCTGAATTGCAGTATCAGACAGCTCAGCTAGTTGGAAAAATTGTCACAGTTTGCAGGCAGAAGTGGCTTCACAGAATGTCACTCCTTTCTGTATATGGAGCATTTCTTCACTGATAGATTGTGTCACAGCTTCTACAAGCTGTGGTCTTCTGTCTTATGATCTGGCAAAGTCTTTGAAAAAATTATCAAGGCTCACATTTGTGAGAGCCCGGCAGGACAAATTATGCTGAGGGGAAACCAGCACGGGTTCAACCAGTGCCTTCAGTACCCTCGGATGGAGCTCATCCGGGCCTGCCGACTTAAATGCATCCAGTTCCTCCAAGTGACTCTGCACCATCTCAGGGTCTACGCTTTGTAGTCTGGCATCCTGCTGCTGCCTCTCTACAATCCCAGTGAGAGCCTTGTCTTGCCCCTCGCTTAGGAACACTGAGGCAAAGAACTCATTGAGGAGTTCAGCCTTGTCCCCCCTGTCCATCACCAATTGCTTATGCCCATTTAGTAGAGGTCCTATTCCACCCTGGGCCTTCCTTTTACTCCCTATATATCTAAAGAACAATTTTTTGTTATCCTTAACTTGGGATGCCATCCTCAGCTCCATGGTAGCTTTGGCCTGTCTAAGTGCCTCACTACACGCGCGAGCAGAGGAGGTATACTCCTCTTTAGTAATCTTTCCCTGTTTCCACTTTTTATATGCCCCCCTTTTAGCCCGTAGACTGCTCTGGATTTCTTTGGTCAGCCAAGGAAGCCTCTTGGCCCCTTTCCCCCTTTTCCCCCTCATCGGGATCATCTCCCTCTGTGCCCGAAGGATCATTTCCTTAAAGCACAGCCACTCTTCCTGGGCTCCCAACTCTTTAAAACTCTTACTCTGCAGTGTGTTCTTGACTAAACACCTGAGTTCATTGAAATCAGCTTTCCTAAAGTCTAGCACTTTCACCCTACTTCCGGGTAAGTTGAGCAGTAACCCAAGTCACACTCGGGATTCTGCTCATAACAGGGGCCAGAAAACAGCTCCCTGGAAACAGGAAACAGTCCCCAAATGGGGGTGACCCCGGGCTGAGGAAGGCGCAGAGGGCAATGGCTGCTCGACTCTTCCAGTCTCCAGGATGAGTCAAGCCATGGGGAAATGCCTCTGCACCCTCCATAGACTAGGGTCACCCAGTCTGTGGAAAATGTGTGTTGGAAGAGGGGTGGGGCACGGGATGGGATAGCAGCATTCAACTCCTCTCAGGATCCTCTGAAAACAAACAAATGAAGTGGCTAGCTAGTTCCAAAAATATTCTAAAAATAAAATGAAAATACTGTCAAGATTTGTTCTAAGTAGCAAAACGCACAAGACTCATACTCATTTAAAATGTGCACAAATCCACATATTTGAATTCTTCCAAAGCACTAATATGTAAAATTTTGTGCTATTGAAATGGAAGGGCTGGACACTAATGAGTATGATGATCCTACAAGTGAGAATTTTTTTAATGTTATGATCAACATAAAAAAGGAGCTCCAATGATACTGAAGTCCTCATTTCAAGACTTCCTTTGGTTTTCAAGTTCAGCTTCATCCAGATTCAGGCTGTTTCTCCTCTGTCTTCAGAAAAAGAATAAAATAGAAGTAAGTACTATATTATAAAGCAAGTGAACTACGAAGATTAGAACTCTAAAAAAAATGAACAGCGGCAAACTCAATGTAGCACAAGAAGATAATTTTAAGAAGAATTATTTTGGGTATAACTCCTTCTAAAAGATTTTATCCCTTAGGTTCACAATTCAATGTTGCAAATTTAGAAAAAGGAAAAAATAGAGGAAAAATATTCATATATAGGTGTGACATGGATGAAAGCAGAAAGTTATTAAGGGAAAATTGGACTAATAAAGCTGGCCTTGGGTAGAGGTCAGCATTTCAGTATTATGTTAGAGGTAATAGGCAGGCCAGAGCTATGCCGTGAAAGGCCTTAAAGGGAAGTTATTTACCTTGTATTGCTGCAGAAGACTGGAGGTCTACAGCTATAATAGTTATATGTTGAAAACTGGAATGAGCAGGAAGATCAATCTGAACATGAGGCTACTTACATTTCACATAAAAGGGCTCAACAGAAAGGCATCAGTCTTACTAATAAAACTGAAGTAAATTTTGGAGGATCTGACAGATACCAAAGTAAAATATGCTACTATCAGCAGAAAGCTGGTTTGGTCTAAGAACTAGAAAAAAAGGCAACCCCCAACAAACAAATAACACCCCCCCCAACAATTTCAAGCGCACTATAAAACTATTCCTTTACTTAGCCAGAGTGACTGACTCATATATAAAGGTTGATCCTGGACTGTAAGAAAAGCCCCAAATCTGCCTAAAATTAAAGATCTAGATTTCTGCAAGAAATCTGTGTTCATGGAGAAAGTGGTATCATAGTTTGTTGCACCAAAATGGCAGAATGGGATTCTCTGGACTTTCTTTTGAATCCAAGATGAAACCATATTAATAAGTTTTGGGTATCAGGCCATCCAGACTAGTAGACAAGTGAGGATTCCTGGCTATTACCATCAAACAGCAAGGACCTCAACCCAATAATGTAAGATCCTACTCTGTCTGTTTTTCCCTGGTGTGTCACTTTCTGTTCCTAATACTATCTTTCTTCTGTCCCAGCTTCTGACTTGATCCTGAGGACAACTGTATTACAGAACACCAGCACAATAGAAAAATAAATCCCTCCAGCTCAGAATGGGATGACCAGTGAAGGAGAGGGAGCTTACCAGCAGGGTTGCCAGCTGTCTATAAGTGTACAGATAATCAGTAAAAATTCAGGCTATAAATGTCTTTGTAAAATCCATTAAAAACTGAGCTGTCTATAACAACTCTAAGCAGTCAGAGCTGAAAGAAGATCTTTGGTTGGAAAGAAGCTGGGTTCAGTGTTGAAGAACAGACAGAGCACAGAAGTACCATTTGGTGTCCAAGCAGGAGTGCAGCACTCTGCGGGGAGCCTTCTCTGTGTTTTGTAGACCTCTCCTCCCAGCCATATGCTGCTGCTCTGCTGCATCCCATCAATTGCCTATAGTACTGTTGAGCTGCAGGTAGGCTTCTTTGGGGATCCATGCTGGGATGGAAGGAGCAGGGCCAGTAGGGGTAAGGCAGGTAAGTGGGCTGCTGCAGGGTGCATTCAGGGGCATCAGGTGTGAGGGTGAGTAAGAAGATCCTTGGGGGCAACATGGTGCAAAACCATTGCTTTAGTCAAACAGGTTTACCAACCTAAGCTTTTTTCTTTTCTTTTTTTACTGTAAATACTTTATTGACAACCAAACTTTTTTTTTACCTTTCTCCCTATGGACAGTATTAAACCCCTAATTTTGAAACCAGCTCTTCTAGCTGGAGCCTGTCAGCAGGGCAGGGCCTGGCAGGAGAGTTGTATTCACATTATATAAAACATATATCAGTAAAAACATTCATTTGTAAAAAAAAGTTTCATTGTCAGTAAAATGTTTGCAGATTGTCAGTAATTTTTTTTCTTGACACGGCAACCCTGCTCACCAGACCAGCCAGGAAGTCAATCAAAAGCCAGAACAACAGTTGTCATGACCTGTCTGCCAGCCCAGAGCACTGGTCAATAACTACCAAAAAATATAGAAAGGGGTAAGTATCTGAAATGTGCAAGTACATGAGTAGAAAATAGTCATTTAGGCACACACAGTGAAAAGAATGTTGTCCTTTGTGACTCCCCCAAACCCCCCCCCCCCCCCAAAAAAAAACAACAACAACAAAACTTCTTGCTTTGAAGCATAGAGATCAGTTGCAGGCTTTTCCTTAGGACTTAGTGTACTGGCAGGTAGGTGTAAGTTAAGGAGTCTGACCATATTGCAGATTGAGCTAGAAAGAATACCGTGGAAAAAAGAGGAGGAATATGACTCTCTGGAGGGAAATTCTGAAGGGAGCACAAAAGGGGTCAAAAGGGATTTTCAGTCTAATTACCACACTTGACAAAAACAGTAAAAAAAGAAAGAGAAACCTAAGCCTTTCAGAAAAAAAGGAATAAGAGTATCAGAATTTAATTCAAGGGCATGAGCAGTTGTTATGGGATGCAGCCATTTAAAAATAGGAGAAGGAGCCTTCAGACTCACGTTACCTGAGTTTGAGGGGGAAAAGAAACAGGTAAAAAAGGTTCAACAGACAAAGCCCAGGACAAAGTTACTGAGAACTATTTGATAGGCAAAGAACAGGATGGGTTAACTGGGAAAATAAAAAGGAGAAAGGGAATCATTTAATACTAAAAGAAAGTTGCAAAAATCTTTGTATACTCAAGCAGTTTTGAAAGGAGAATTAAGGAATTTGAGAATGTAGCTGAATCACTGAAAGAGCACAGTGTTACAGCACAAGAGAGAATTGCTAAAGACCAGCAAGAATTTGGTTTTTTACCACTCCCTGTGGAAGGTGCCAAAGAGGACAAAGACACAGAGGGTCCTGTAGGGAGAAAGCAAGTTGTGAGTAACCTGAAGTTGGTTGGTTAAGAAATTCAGTTATTTGAATCACAGTATGAGAAAGAGTATCCAGGTGTATGTGCTGATTAACCTAGAGTGTACATCAGGATGGTATAAGGTATACTGATGTAGGAATATGTCTGAAAGAGAGGGGCATCTCAGAAAAGCTTAAACAAGACAATCATAAGAAGGGCCCTACTGGATTCTTGGTGGGAGTGGGCTGTGCTGTGGCTCCTTTAATCTTGCAGGTTCCCTCACATGTCCCCTGCCACTGATTGTTAGAGGGGCCCTGCTTGTGGCTTGCTCCTGATTGGCAGGGAAGAGAAAACCACGGTTTAAAATTTGGCAACAATTTTGTCATCCTGCCAGTCAACAGCAAACAGCAGGGCCACTGGGGCAACCTCAGACAATCAGCAGTGGGGAGACAAAAATGGCACCAAGTTTAACACTGCGGTTTTCCACCAATTAGTGGTGTCAGGGGTGGGGGGGGTTGTGCACAGGGGAACCTGCAAGATTAAAGAAGTCACTATGCAGCCCACTTCTGCTGTGAATCTGGTAGGGTCCTAATCATAAGTCAGTATGCTGATACTACCACTGGCAACTGTGCCAACTTTGATTTAATGTATAAATTCCAGGGATGTAAGAAATAATTTCCTATTTTATCTTCTTCCCCAGCATAGCAGTGGGTTTCAAAATGCTATTGGTGAACAGTTAAGTAAATGGTCAGTTATGTGTTTTAAAGAAGGTCATTCCTATAATGCATGGGGCCACCTGCATAATGCTCTGGCTGAGACACTAACCAAAGGCATCTGCACTGAAGGGAGTGTACGAGGACTTCACATCACCTGATCAGACACTCCTGTGCAGTTGCGGTGGGTGTACAGCTACAAGGTCAGGCCAAGAAAGAAGGGGCATACTCTATTGTGAGTACTGCTGCCTCCACATCTATCAGTCAAGCAGGAACTGCTGGCTTTTAAGAGCAAACCTGGCAAACATAATAGACAGCTGGTCCCAGCTTCTTACTATGAAACTATGCTGTAATGTAGGCATGATGAATTCTGAAGGGATCATCTGCCCTTTGAAGCAGCAAGGACTCCAACCTGACACATGTACTTTGTCCTCTCCTCCCTGGTATGCCATCTTTTGTTCCTACCACTATTTTTCTCCTGTTCTAGCTATCCTTCTCTCTGCCTTTCACTTAATCCTGAGATCAGCTATATTAATGACAGCAGCACAAACAGAAGTGGATGCTCATTAAACTCTGACTAGCCTGGGAGGACCGGTAAAGGTGATGGAGCTGACCATATTAGCCAGATGATGTCCCAGAAAGGGTCCAGAACAACAGCTGGCCATCCTGCCAGTGTAAAGCATTCAGTCATGACTGATCATTTACATTCTATACTGAGAAAGTCAATGAAAGCTGTACAGGTTTACCTCAATTTATGTGGTAGATGCATTCCCAGAAAACTGAGCATAAACTGAATTCACATAAAGGGAATCCAGTTTATAATGTAACAAATAGGGATATATTCCCATGGTGGTGAGGGAGGGAGGGAGTGAGGCAGAGGCTAGGGAAGGGGCAGGGAAAGGGGCACAGTGCAGCCCAGCTGCTGCAAGCAGGTGGTGTTGGCCGCTCCTGGGGCTGCAGCAGGGGTGGCACCGGGCTTTTCCCAGTGCTCGGAGTGGGCGGCAGCACTGAGCAGGCTGGGGCCAATGGCCACTGCAGGCTAGGGCTGGCGGCAGCACCGGGCTCTTCCCACTACTCAGTGGTGGCACTGGGAGGGCAGGTTGAGGGGGGCAAATTTTGGGGTGGCAGTAGCCCCCCTTCCATTGCCATAGCCCAACCTGAGCACCGGGAAGAGCCTGGTGCCACTGCCAGCCCTAGCTGGTAGCAGCAGCCTGCTCTCACCCAGCATGCAAAGGCTGCAGGGGACCTTTGCAGAGCCTTGTGCAGTCCCCCAGACCTCAGCCCTCTGGGGTCTGCTCCTGGGGCCTCTGCAGCAGGGGTGAGTGGGGAGAAGTGGAGCCCCGGTGGGGTTCGGGGCACAGCACAGCCCAGCAGCTGCAAGCTGCTGGCATCAGCCGCTCCCAGAGCAGCAGGGGCTGGGGCAAGTGGGGTCCCGGCCCTATGGCCCTTTCCCCTGCCCTTCCCCTCATGACCCTTTCCCCTTCCCTCATACATTTACCTGCTTGGGGGAGGGAGGAATGTGCCTATGCTGATCGCATAAGAGTGAATTTACCTCGCATATAATGAATTTGGGGTATAAAAAGGGTCATCTCATAAGAGTGAATTTTCATATACAGAACCCACATAAATCGAGGGAAACCTCTACTTTCTATTTCACCTACTATTGTATCTTTGTATCTCTCTGTTTTGTCAAAACAGGAATCAACTTGCAATTCAACAAGAGAACTCTTCTTTAGGAAGAGTTATCTGCTTGGCATAATGAGACTGACTGTGGGTATGTCAGAGGAAGTAGATAATATTAAAGAGATAGTCCTCTCCACTCAGAAGGACTGCTTAACAGAATAAGAACCTGACCAGACAGTAAAGGAACTCTTAATAGACTTCCATTAAGCTTGCCTTCCCTAACCACTATATATCAGCTTCAAAATGCTTCACATCTTACTTTTGACTATTTCTTTCTCTTGTGCATCTTAATCTAAGCACTTTCAGACCTTGGCATTAATTTTCTTTTATGCCTGCCACAGAATTAAGTAGACTGGGGTCTTTGTTTTAAAAAGTCTGAATCATTTTGTTATAATCTTATGCAGTGACAGGTTATTAAGTCCTTTGACTCTCTAAGCTCATTTAGTCCATTTAAATTTACACCACAGAGGCCTACAACTGCCCGGTTTGCAAACACACTCCAACTGCTCATTTGTCTCACACTTAGTCACATTTCTAAACTAATTTAATTAAAACAGATGCACAAACAATATGAAGAACATCCCTCCAATATTATCTGATTTTATTTATGGTTTATAGAAACTATTTTTGCAAACACACATCTGACAGCAATGTAACAATGCTCAGCATAAAAACCTGGTTGACTAGTGTATTCCTCAAGTCTTAACATATAACTACACATTCAAACATTTAATTACAGCTACAGATATAATTGGGTATAAGTCCTGAAATAAAAACAATGTGTTGCCACAAATAAATGTATTATTAAAAGTTCATTCAGCTAATAAGCATTGTCAGTGAAGCTTTTAAATATTTTACTGTCCCACTCAAAACACCAAAACAAAGAAATGTATGTATGGTTATGCCCTTCTTGGCATAGGAAGAAATAATTACAAAATATTGAGAGTTTCTAGACTGAAACAAAGTCAGAGACTTACAAAAGAGCTTATCTGAGCCAAAACCAGAATGGTTTCTGGTCAGTTGTTTACATGCATTGATGATCCTGCCACCACTCTAATCTAATGTATAGAAGTTGAAGTGGAAAGTTCTGAATTATTGTGATTCATAGCCTATCTGTTGGTTACATGAATATCATGCTGTCAGTAGGTATCCTGGTTCTCTAGCTGAATGTGTTCTTGTTAAAAAGAACAAGATGAAATTGTATCATTGGGTGGCATTCCATGTACTATAGCAGTCGACCTTATACATCTAGGAGCCTACTATGACCTGATGATCTCCTTGGATATGCAGAAAGCATTTGACAGAACTGAATGAAGATAGTTGCTCACAGTACTCAAAAATTTGGGATACATCCAGAAATTAGTGAATGGAGCTGATGTTCATCAAGAGCAGCAGTATGTACTAGTACTGCAGACACGAAGATAATCCTGTATTTTGCTAATTTTAGTTGAAGGTTGAGAGCATTTCTCCTCAAAGATGGCCACCAAAACAAACCCCATTTGAGAGAACATCTTATGAGACCTAAAGGAAGTCTTTCCATTGACTTCAGTGGGCTTTTCATTGGCCCCAGAGAGGTGTGAAGAATTGCTCCTTTGTCCCCACAGAAATTCTGAGCATTTTAGAAAAGCTGGATACAGTTACATAGAAAAAGTTAATTTGTTGCAAAGAATCCCTTCAGTATGTGTGGATAACAATTTTCACATTATCTATTTTAAAAAAACAGAGCTACAATAAGTTCTTCATGTACTAGACTAGTGAGCCATTCTGGAAATGACAAATATACCCTAGTCAAGAGAAGTTTGGAAATTAAAATAATCCACTTTATTAATGGAATAAGAGAGCTCTGTGTTCTATGCAGAGATTTTTTTTTAATAAAAGCCATCATTCAGCTTCAAATTCTAATAGGACCAGACCTATTCCTGTTGAGATCTTGTTTGTGACATATTCAATATATCACACAACCCAAATACTTTCTCTTTTCATAAATGATTGCTGTTACACATTTTTTCTAGCATTTGGTTCATACTTTTTAGTTCTGGGTTGTCATTTTATACTAAACATCAAATATTAGAGTAATTCTGTCTACGAAAACATACACTCCTGTGTTTTGGCATCAATACTCTTGTGAGTTGAGTTAAACCTCATTGAAACTCATGCGTGTAACAGCTGCCCTTCATTTGAAATAATATAAGTATTAATACTGCATTCATGCAAATATAAGACATGTTTTTTTTCCCTGATCAGTCTGGGGAAAAATCTCCTTGTCTTACAACTGCATACAAGGAAATCACATTAAATATGTTGTCTATTATTAAATTGCTAAAGCAGCATGTGCTCAGTAAAGGAAATTAACTATAAAGTTGATTAAAATGCAGCCAACACTGAGCATGGCTATAAAACATATGGCTCATAATAAACAAACATAGTGATGGGAAACTTTTTTAAATTACAAATGTTATTTAAAACACAGTTATCACTCTACACTTACAAAACTTCATCCTTTTTTAACCAAGACTTCATATCACAAAAAACCTATATATCAAAAACATGCAACTACATACGTTATGCACCCACTTTCCATTTTAAAAAAGCTTTTACAGAACTCTATTTCTTCATACAGAACCCCATGAATATCAATTACCTTCTCTCTAAAATAAACCAAAGAACCTGATTACCTCGGTAACCACCTGAAACTCTCTGCCCCTCTCATCAGTCTTCGATGTTGGTTCAGTGAAAATAGTGTGTCCAGATCTTTTTCTTCCACGTCTTCTCCACCTCCTCTTCTCCAATCTTTTCTTTGCCCTGATTGATACAGTATTTCAGTTCATGCAGCCCCACCTTCAGACACTCCTTTCAGTGGAAGCTCACCCCTTAAAAACCCAGAGGTTTCTTACTTTCGATATACTGGTTTTAACACTTGCTAACAGTACCCTTAAATATTGTTTCCTTAGGCACCTTTGGTACGAGCCCATACAATACCATCTCTTATGTGAAGGACTGGCTTATTTTTGTGACACTCAAAAAAGGATGTACCCTTTACCACACAACCTTTGCATATGTACACTCCCAAAACACATGCCCCTCTCCTTTGGACACTTTTCTGTTCTCACCAAGCTTCATCTATGTTGTACCTCCCTCACCAGCAAGATATTTTGTATGATCAGTCACATTAGATCAGCATGCTTCCCTTTCTGTTGTTTGTCAGCCACCTCCCTACACATCCTTTTTCACTTGTCCTTCTGTAAGGTCCACCACTGATGCCATTCTGTCTCTCTTTCGCTGTTCTTGTCATCCTCTTGTGATCTTTCAGGACTTCCAGCTCCACTGCCCTACATCTCCTATTTTTACATCCTTATAAAACTTTCCATTCTTATGTAATGAGCAGGATGTTGCCACGCCCATGACTTCTTCCAAGAGCCCCTATACATTCCCCATCATCTCAAGAGCGTACCTGCCAAAGATCAGCTAACGAATGCTGCTTTCTCTTCCCCCTTTGTTGCTGCTTTATACACTGCACTTACGTAGTTTGTGTAAATGAACAACCCTATGTCTCCAACCCCACCAATCCCCACCCCCCACCATCTCCAACCCTACCACCTTTATACAGTTCTGTTCTGCCTAGTCTTTTACTTTTTGCTTTCCAAAAGAATATACATATTTCCCTTTGCACTTTTGCTGTCACCATGATGGTGAAAACACAGTTCTGGCAAAATGATTGGCAGTAGAAGGGCCTTAACTTCTGCCACTTTTCCAGCAAAGGACAGTGTACTTCTCATCCACAGCCATAATACTTGTCATACCTCTGCTGTCACCATTTTTTATGCTTTATCTCCTTTCCCTTCTGCCTCAACTGTGATCCTTATAACTTTGATCTCTCCCTCCACTGCTTGTAGTCCGAGCTTTTCTAGTTCCCTCCAGTTTCCCACTCCCATTACAGTAGTCTGCATTTAGCAGGATAATTGGCCTCCAGTTCTTCAGAAACTTTTTTCTCCCCTTTCCAGAATAATGGATGCGGTGCATGTTATGCAAAACACAGATAAGCAGAAGATCATTCCTCAAATTGCTATCTAGAAATACATGGTTTCTGAGATAAGGAACCAAAGTTTCTAGGGATCTGTTTACAAAATAAATTACTAAATAATTTGTACAACGCAACAAAAGGTTCAGCATGAATCAAAAGGGAGGTCTATGTGAGATACAGTTCACGAAGGCGACAAGGGTATTAGATCCTGAATGGGGACCTGTAAAAGATGCCCTAAAGCTGCTCTTTGCAATGAAGTTGATGCCAAAACCCATAAAACTGCTACTCAGGTGTTTGCCCTTTGTAAACAAACATTATTCACCTTTGTGGATAAGCCCTATTTTTCTGAAGCTTTAATGGTCTTCCACAGCTTGCCTTCCTTGTACCTAAATGTTGCTTTTGATTTGTTGCCTTTTATGGTTAGTTATATGAGTTGTTTTTAAGTACTATGAGAGGTATCAAAGACACATATTCACACATATACACAAGCCAGAATCAGAACATAAGAACTACCACTTCTCAACAATTCCAGCTTACTTTGGAAGAAGTCTGGCCAGTTTCTCTCCAGTTATAATAACTATATGTAGCCCGGATATACCCAGGGTGTGTGCCCTGTCCTCAGATGACAGTGGTGGTGGTCAGGCAGGGTGCTGAGGAAGGGGTCAGCTGCTAAAGCGGCTTCCTCCCCTCTCTATAGAGCTAGGCCAAAACCAAATACTTAACTATGTACAATTTGTTACAAAAATAAATACAGATGCTTAACATAAAACAGAGAATATTTACAGAGCTTAACATAGAATACTATATAAAATATTCCACAATTCACATATAGTACCAAATATGAACCAAATAACTTACAACCTATACAACACAATTAACACATAGGGGAATTAACCTATATAACCCAAGTAACTTAACCATAATATTTCTTTAAACCCTCACAAATAACAATACCAATATACACACTGAGACATTAAAATACATAAACCCCCTTAAAGAATACCCCTAGTTATATAGCCCTTAACACAACAACCTCAAAATAGGGAGTGTACCCAACACCTCCTTGAGGGGTTTCCCTGAAGACCCTCCCCCTCAGGGCCCTGGGATGTGGATACACCCACCCATAATGGAGGGTGGAGGTGGCAGACCCTACTCACCAGTGTCAGCCTCCCCTGCCAGGACCACTTCCCCAGTAACTCACGCTTCTTCTCTGGAGAAGTCCAGGCTCAGCCCCTGGTAGTCGATCCCACAGGAGCCTCTCCCCAGCAGCACTTTCAGCTCTCCTGCACTGGGCACCCAGGGCTCTCTCTTGTGGGAGCCAAGCCCTTGCAGGCTCCGACTCCCTGGTCTCACACCGGGGGTTCTCCCCTTTCCTGGGCCCTGCTCTGGGCAACAGGGCTCTTTTAGTTAAAAGTGGAGCCGCACTGCAGGGCTCCGGTCACTCGGCCTAGGGCTCGGGCTAACATGAGCAGCCACAAGCTGCTTCCAAGGTGGTTCTCCGTGTGCCAACCTGTGCATCGGGTGAGGCCCGAACAGCTGCGAGCTGCTCACAGGGCCAGCTCTCTGTGTGCTGATCTGTACACCATACAGGGCCTGAGCAGCCTCGAGCTGCTCCCAGGGTCAGCTCTCTGTGTGCCAATCTGTACACCGACTGCCCAGCCACTTGCTGGGTTCGCAGGCTCAAGCCATCTCGAGCGACTCCTAGAGCCTGATCCCCATGCGCCAATTTGCGCGCTGCTGAAACTCAAGCAGGGTCCCAAGGATGGCCGTCTCTGGAGCTCCTCTCTCCTTGCTGTCCCTTGTCATCTCTCTCCAGCCTGCTGAGCATGCTCCCCTTTTATACTCTTCAGGGGCTTCACCCCTGAAGCTCTCTGGACCAGGCTGGTGCAGTTCCAGTTCAGGTCCAGCTGCTCCTAGCCCCCTCCCTTTGGAAAAGGGCGGGGCATTGCTTCTCTTGTGCTGCCTCCGGATTGGTGGGCGGGCTCCACCAACCAAACAGCAGACCCTCAATCCTGGGACTCAATCTCCGAAAAGGTAAGCCTGCTACATTTACATATTTCTTGGGTTTTTCCTTTAAGTATTTAATAGTGTTTCAAAATGGGGTGTAACTGCTTTGCATAGTGTTAATTAGCTTTTTATCCAAATAAACCAGTGCCTCTTTGATCTGTGGGACTGAATGTGCCTGTCTTAATCCTTCACTTCTGCACTAAAACTCTTTAGGTCAGTCTAATAACATAAATTGAATTAACACAGGGAAAGAATTGGAGCAGTGTGGGATCCCTTAAGAAAAGGCAGCATAGAGTAACAGAAGATTCTTGGGAGACAGTACAGCCAGGGTCCTGATGATGACTGATGCAACTTATCTGTGTCCCAGGACTGGGTAATTCACTATTACACAGTTCTGCTCTCTTATCTATTATAAGCATGCAACTAAAAGGTGATAATGTATTGTTCTGACATCCAATTAAACAAAGCTGTTTCGATTAAGTACATTTTCTAACAGGGTTTGGACCAGACCCTCTACTTTATAATATGTATGAATGATGACGGTAGGCATGTCTAAATGAGATGTTAGAAGCGCAGTAGACTAATGTGCCAATGTGCAGTAAAATTTGTCTACTGCACATTAGCATCACCTAAAATGAGTGTACCAGCACTACTGCGCAGTAGCACCAATTACTGAGTATTTACTTACTACCTGTTATTACAGAGACTAAACTAAATGTACAGTAACCACTGCATATTAATGCATATGTAAACATGCTCACAGGCAGCTAGATGCCTGAGACTTCTCTGTCCAGTTCTGTGGCTGAGACTGAAAAGCTTAAGATGTGGGGAAGTCCACTTTGTTCTTCTCTGATCCTGGGGCCACTCTAGCACCCTTCTGGTGCCTGATGTAGACCACAGGAGCCTTAAGCATGTTCTAAGTCAGGGCTGTCCAATTTCCAGGCAGCCAGGAGCTCCAGACCTGAGGGCTGCATCCCAGAAGAGTGGGCAGGCCCCCTGGCTCTCCCACTACACTGCCCAGGCTGCCCAGTGCCCCCCTGCTGCAATTCAGGTATCCTGGCTCTTACCCTCTAGCAGCCATGTGCATAGATCAGGCTGCCCAGATCCACTACAGCCCAGCTACATGAGCTCTGGACTTACTTCTATGCAAGCAAAGGGAGCAAAACATCATACAAGACATTGTGGCAGTTCTTTACGTGCCAAAGGCAAAAGTAATGGCCCAATGGTTGGCTTTAGGACAGTAAAATGGCACAAAGCTTTCTGTACCTAAAAGAGATCTCAGTCCAATGTGATTATAATTGCTTAAGTGTTAACAGTGTGCTTAGAACTGCATGACATAATGGGCACAGATAGAAGTGACAATTTTCACCTGATCTGGCCACAGAAAGTGGTCTACAGCTGTGACCAAACACAACTGCATGGTTGCAGACCACTTAAAAAATGGCTTATTGGGTAAAAGATTTGAACCCTCATTGCATAAGGTTCAGATGAAGACATTTCAAAACATAGCGTCTTCACTAACTTCGGATTGCACTCCCTCCCAGCCTGTTGCTGGTTTCAGAATGGGAGGGGGGACAGGGAGCAGGGGAAGTTTGTTCTGTATTTTCTTCAGCCCCTGTTGGAGGGTGGGCAGGTGTATTGGAGCCCCCGCAAGCTGGGGGCGGGTTCCAATTCACCCGCCCTGCCATCCAGTGCCAGCTGGGGAACCCCTAAAACCTTTGCCCCCTTTCCCCCCTCCCATTCTGAAAACAGCGGCTGCTGGCAAGGAGAAGGGGCCATTGCAAGGGGAAACTGGCTGCAGACTGCCAGCCAGCAGCTAGATGCCCCTCCCCCCGGGACCCAACAGCAAAATTCTGTTTGAGTCAAGGGGTTGTTGTAGCTCAGATGCTTCCTGCAAAGTGTTCTGAGTTACAGCTGTACTTCTATCTGTGCCCAAAACGAAGTCAGGCTTTCTCCCAAATCACAGGCTTTTTCTCAGACAGTAGGTCTACCTATGTTCCTTTCTAGCTGCTTCAAAACATTCTGCATGTGAAAAATAAAAGTTTAGCTTCATCGTAACAAATAGTCAATGAAACAAGACAAAGTTTAGGCTTAAATTGATTATACCCACTCATTGTTCCTGTGAACTGCTGAAGAAGTTTTCAAACTGCTCGATTCAGTGAAATCTGAACTAGAATATGGATGCTGGGACATTAACAATTAGCTTTTTCATCCTGCCTTTTGACATTTCCTGGTAGGGTGCTCCATGACCTCCACTGAAATGTCACCAGAGGATATCCTTTGATGGTTCTTTTTTTAAAGTGATACCTCACTCAAGTCTGTTTACCTCCCAGCCTCATCGGGTGCATAGTGGCAAGCCCGTATGTGCCCCTAGAAGCATCTCAGACCCTTTGAGATGCTACAAGAAGCATGTGAGGGAACGGGTGAAGGTTTCCTGCATTGCAAGTTTGCAGCACGGCAGCAAAATTAGATCCCTGGATATCCAGGGGTCAAAAAAAAACGGAGTGAAAAAAAGCAGGGCAGGGCAGGCAACCATAGGCTGGGTCCTCCACAGAGGCACTCTGGCTGCCAAAGCGTCTCTATAGTTCACTCTCACCCTGGTGCCGAAGCACACTGCCTGCCCCTATAGGGCAGACAGCGTGCAGCTGCAGGGAGCTGGACCCAGGCTCTGTGCTGGTAAGTAGGAGGTCAGGGGGGCTGGAGGAGGGGGGAGAGGACCATGGGGGGGAACCCCACTGGCCCCACCCACTCCCCCAGCCCCCTGGATCTCTGCTTCAACTGCCCCCCCCACCTGTCCCCTGAGCCCCACCCTGCGATCCCTGCCCCGCCCAGCCCCATCAACACTATCAGGGGGCGTCCACACATCAGGCACATGTGCTTGCGGCAACTCAAATAGAAGCAATGAAAATTTCAGCTGGGGCTTTTTGCCTCAGTGCATGTGCCCAGATATGCACTTTGGTGTGGGGCAAATTGTGCCACTTGGGGCAAAATAACTGCCTAGTTTCTCCTGGATCTGCAACCAGGGGGAGCTAAAGCCTGGGGCCAGCACTTGTGCTGGCACCAGCAATATAAAAAGCTGCCCTGCAAGCAGCTCAGGGCTATTCACTCTTAGGAGCACCTGTGACCCAGCCAGTGGGTACCTGGGGACACTACCCCTTCTGCCAGCTGGACAGCCCTGAGAGTTCCCTGCACCCTCTACCCACTGCAGCAGTCTCACAGTGGGGGCTGCTGCCTGGTTGTGACCTGCTGCACACCTGCCAGACCCGGATGGGGACTGCACAGCCAGTAGAGGCATCCGCCCCTTAGACATTAGAGACATCTACACCTCTAGGCCAGCTGCCAGTGGGCTGTGGCAGACCAGTTGGCCTTTGTGCAGCACTACTACTGTGTGTGCCACCGCCTGGCCATCTGAGCAGCTATCACCCGGAAGATGTTCTCAGGGTGGTGGCCTGCTTTGAGATGTCAGAGCGTGCCCTTCTGGCCAGGAGGTCAGTAAGTGGCCAGGAGGTCAGACACCTCTAGCTGGGTCCTGGGTGCCAGCTCTGAGCAGGTTTCTCTGCCTGGGTCCTGCCACTTGCCTCACTAGCAGGAATTCTGGTGATGCCTATTTAAAAACTGAAAAATCCCTGATAAAAAATCCCAGAGTCACTCTTTAAAATACCCCCAAGTCCATGTTCTTCCACAAGTAAAACAAAAGACCACTAGACATACATATATATATATAGAGAGAGAGAGCAAATCAGTTGGGCAATGTGTTATTGATATATTTACAATTTTAAAGCAGTTTGGAAGCCTACCAGTGCCTCTATCATCATAATAAAATACATTCTAAATATCTATACAGTTTTGCATTGACTTTTGGCTTTTTAATTATAGAAAAATCAGAGCCGCCTCTATCCCCTTTGCTCACCAGGACGTACAGCGCGGAGCAGCACTGATATGCCAGTGCCCTGCCCCTGCCCCTCACTCTCAACCCACAGCCTGCCCCCCATCCCAGCCCCCTTACTCCTGACCCACAGGGTCAGGTATGTGGGTGAGGGGTTTGTGGGGATGGCTTAAGGGTCTGGGGCTTGTGGGTGGATTGTGGGGGGACTGTCGGGGTGGGGAGGGTGTATGGGGGGGCTGCTCAGGACGGGTGGGTCCTCTGGCCCTCGCAGGGCACAGCTCACAGACTACTCCCCCCACAGGGCCAGACTCCCTCAATAGGGGCCAAAGTCCCCCAACAGGAACCCACAGACACTCAACAGGGGCCACATGCCCCCCACCTGGCCCCACCCCCACTCACTCCCTCAGCCGCCACATCATTTTCCCACTTGTTGGCAGCCCCCGATCACTGCCCTGCCCAGCCCCAGCATCCCTGTGCTCACAGGCTGCAGCAGCAGCTGTCGGGGTCACTGGGGCCTCATGGCATGGCCCCCCACATGGCGGGGGCAGCAGGGGGCAGCAGGGATCGGCCCCAGCCACCTGGCATGTGCTGCTGGTGTTGCACCTCATGGAGGTGCAGCCTGACTTGGCCAGGTGCTGCACGCTGTCTGGCAGCTGCGAGTCCCTGGAGCTGAGTGGCGTTGGCCCGTGTGGCAGCCAGAGCTTCCAGCGTGCAGCTCTGCACAATGCACTGCCAAGCTGGGCTGTGCCCATGCAATAAGTCGAGGGGACAGCAGGGGAGAGCATGTGAACCGAGGGGACAGTAGGGAAGAGGAGGTGAAACAGGGGACAGTAGGAGAGAGCAACAGAAATGAGAGGAGAGCAGGGGAAACGAGTGAAGAGCAGGGAAAATGAGCAGGGAGCTGGAGATGAGCCCCTGGAAACAAGCTGGAGACGTTCCCCTGCTCGATTCCAGCCTCGGGAGGTTGGAGATGAGCAGGAGAACGAGCAGGAGGCTGGAGACGAGCAGGGAAATATTCTCCAGCTCATCTCCAGGGGCTTGTCTCCATGGGGGGAGGGGGGAGTGAACAGGGAGTTGTGGGAACAAAAGGGGGTGGGGGAAACGAACAGGGAGTTGGGGGAATGAGCAGGGGTGGAGGGAACAAACGGGGAGTTGAGGGAATGAATGGGGCGAGGGCAATGAACAGGGAGTTGGGCGAATGCACAGGGGTGGGGGGAATGAACAGGGAGTTGCGGGGGATGAACAGGGCCAGGGAGGACAAACAGGGAGCTGGGGCCAGGCAGGCCGCCCCCACGGTCCCTCCCCCGCTTCTCCAAGCCCCCACCCAAAGTCCATGCTTACCTGCCACAAAGCTGGGTCCAGGTTCCTACAGCCTGCACCGCTGCTTGACCCACACAGGCAGGCAGACTGCTTCAGCACTGAGCTGGCTACCAGAATATCTCTGTGGAGGACTGAGCCTCTGGTTGCCTCAAGGCATGGTCTAGGACTGAGCCCTGCCCCGCTTTTTTTCCCTGGGGTATTTTTTTACTCCTGGATATCACGGGGAACATCTTTTTGTTCCCGCACATGCCTCTTGCAGCATCTCAAAGGGGTTTGAGATGCTGCAAGAAGCATGTGCGCGCTCATCTGGACGCACCCTCAGAGTATAAATGACAGAAGATTCTAGCTTTTCACCCCCTATAGATTTAGAAGCAACTTTCCCTCATAACTTGCAGGCATTGGGTAATTACAAAATATTATCACTGTATCACCATTTGTGCAGATGACTGAATTTGCAGATACCGGGAAAACATTAATATGGCCACTTATAACCAACTGCTTTGGAGGACTTATCTGATGTAGCTACAGAAGTTTTACAGTTTTCTCTTAACCCCAAACTCAACCAAAACAAGCCATTAAGAATGATACTTGGATGCTGTAACATTAATCTGGCAAAAGCCCTATTTATACAACAGTATCATCATTTATTAATATGGTACTCATTAACATTTAAACAACATGTCACTATTACAAAATTACTTTATTAACATTAAAAATGCACTCAGAAAATAACCAAGAGATAGTTAGTTATTATTATTCCCATATTATTAATGAGAAAAAATAGTAGCATAGCAGTTAAATGATTTGCCAAAACATGCAGAATGAATTAGGGACAGAGCTCAGCTCAGAGCACAAGAATTTCTGGCTTCTGAGCACAGAACATTAGCATAGGCACATGGAGCTACCAGCTGCCTTATCATATCTGTCTATTACCTGGAACCAGAAGTTCCTGATATAATTGCCACAAGGCTGTCATTGCTGAGATTTAGGGAAATGAAGACTGACACAGCTGCATGATTTAGTCAAAGATAATCTAATAGTTATACAGTGCAAACAAACTAATCAAGGAGCTTATCTATCAACCATTCCCTGTGAGGTGAAATAAAATCACATGCTGTACTGGTTTATCACAACGCTAAACATTCACTTCCAAAACTCTGACTGGTAAATAAAGAATATTTTTGTACTTTATTTCTCCCCCCAACTGATAGAGTTAAATTTATAATGTTGTGCAAAAATGATGTATACTGCTCACTGACTGAGGATCCTGACGGAGGATCCTGACTGTACTGTTTACTTGGTTGCCATCATAAAGAGCTGTTATGCAGGGTTTAGTGGAATGCACCAAAATTGCTTTTATTTGGATTATACAAACTAAGAAAAAAAGCATTAATTTCTTGTTGGTTCAGGGAACAACATTGTTTACTTGAAATAAATATGTTGATTAAGGATATTAAATGATATGAAGGAGTCAGCACTGAGTGCTTTAATCCCATTGTTATTGACTATGACATGTATTTTTAAGTTAGGTATGACATTAAGATAATATGTAAGGAAAAAGAGCAAAATACTATTGCATAACCAACAGATTCCCCAACTAAGATTAAATCAAATCCAATGTCATATTTAAAAAAAATACCCCTTAACAGCAAACAGATATTAACTATAAAGCATCTCTGAAAATCCTTCTACATTAGTTGAAATATACAGATTATGCAAGTACACAGTTCCACAATGATGTGTAGTCACATCTTAAATTCCACAAATTCAGTGAACAGATGTTAACCAGATTCTCAATCCAACTTCATTAAAATACATTTTAGAATTCTCAAATGCACATACAATGATACAAAGACATAATTCTAATGGACTTAAAATTTCAATTTCTGGTGGTCAAGTGTTCACATTACAGGATTTGCAACCACACTTGGCACTCCCTGTTGAAAATTTGTATGCATATTTTATATACTGAATTGCCTTTTCATTGCTAAAGGTGGCTCTCACTGCTACTGATTATTATATACTGTTTTTATATGTACAGTGAAATGCCACACAGTCACACTAATTGGAACCAGCCCCCATGTGGCTATGAAAACATGCAGTTGATTGGTAATCTCCCAAAATATGATTGAAATACCATCTAACTAAAAGACATTGCATTGTAAAATACTTAACAAGGTTGCTGTGCTGTGAACTAATGTCTATTTTTTTCTTTTACTTCAGTATGGGTGGGGGTGGGAAACAAGTAGGAAGAACTGGAAGTCCTTGTACAATAAATGAACTATGATGTGATTGGAATAACAGAGACTTGGTGGGATAGCTCAAATGACTGGAGTACTGTCATGGATGGGTACAAACTGTTCAGGAAGGAGAGGCATGGGAGATAAAAAGGAGGAATTGCACTGTATGTAAAAGAGCTGTATGATTGCTCAGAGCTTCAGTGTGAAACTGGAGATAGGTCTGTTGAAAGTCTCTGGGTTAAGGTCAGAGGGGAGAGCAACAAAGGTGATGTTGTGGCGGATGTGTGCTATGGACCACCAGACCGGGAGGATGAGGTAGAGGAGGTTTTCTTCAGACAACTAGTGGAAGTTTCCAGGTGACAGGCCCTGGTTCTCATGGGTGACATCAATCACCCTGGCATCTGCTGGGACGGCAATACAGCAGTGCACAGGGAATCCAGGAAGTTTTTGGAGAGCGTTGGAGACAACTTCCTGGTGCAAGTGCTGGAAGAGCCAACTAGGGGCCATGCTCTTCTTGACCTGCTGCTCACGAACAGGGAAGAATTGGTGGGGGATGTAGAAGTGGATGGCAACGTGGGCAGCAGTGACCACGAGATGAGCGAGTTCAGGATCCTGACAAAAGGAAGAAAGGAGAGGAGCAGAGTATGGACCCTGGAGTTCAGAAAAGCAGACTTTGACTCCCTCAGGGAACTAATGGGCAGGAACCCCTGGGAGGCTAGTCTGAGGCGTAAGGGTGTTCAGGAGAGTTGGTTATATTTGTAAAGAAGCCTTACTGAGGGCACAGGAAAAAAACATCCCACTGTGCAAGAAGAACAGGAAGTATGGCAGGCGACAAAGTTGGCTTAGCAGAGAACTCTTCAGTGAGCTTAAACACAAAAAGGAAGCTTACAAGAAGTGGAAGCTTGGACAGATGGCTAGGGAGGAGTCTAAGAATATTGCTTGGGCATGTAGGGATGAAATCAGGAAGGCCAAAGTGCAATTGGAGTTGCAGCTAGCAAGGGATGTGAAGCATAGCAAGAAAGTTTTCTACAAATATACTAGGAACAAGAGGAAGGTCAGGTAAAGTGTGGGTCCCTTACTGAATGGGGGAGGCAACCTATTGACAGATGATGTAGAGAAGACTGAAATATTGTCTTTTTTTACCTTGGTTTTTACAGGTCGGCTACCAGAATACTGCACCAGGCAGCACTGTTTGGGGAGGAGGTAAGCAGCCCTCAGTGGTGAAAGAACAGGTTAGGACTATTTAGAAAACTAGATGCATACAAGTCCATGGGGCTGGATGCAATGCATCTGAGGGTGCTGAGGGAGTTGGCTGATGTAATTGCAGAGTTGCTGGCCATTATCTTTGAAAACTCATGGCAATCAGAGGAGGTCCCAGATGATTGGAAAAGGGCAAATATAGTACTCATCTTTAAGAAAGGGAGGAAGGAGGATCCAGAGAACTACAGACCAGTCAGCCTTACCTCAGTCCTCAGAAAAAAACATGGAGCAGGTCCTCAAGGAATCTGTTTCTAAGCATTTGGAAGAAAAGAAAGTGATCAGGAACAGTCAGCATGAATGCACCAACGGCAGGTTATGCCTGACCAACCTGATTGCCTTTTATGATGAGCTAACTGGCTCTGTGGATGTGGGGAAAGCAGTAGATGTGATATACCTTAACTTTAGCAAGGCTTTTGATACTATCTCCCATAACATTCTTGCAAGTAAGCTAAGGAAGTATGGGTTGGATGAATGAACTGTAAGGTGGATAGTAAACTGGCTGGATTGATGGGCTGAATGGATTGTGATCAATGGCTGAATATCTAGTTAGCAGCTGGTATCAAGTGGACTGCCCAGGGGTAGGTCTTGGGGATGATTTTGCTCAGTATCTTCATTAAAAATCTGGAAGATGAGATGGATTACACACTAAGCAAGTTTGTGGATGACACCAAGCTGGGGAGTGTAGGAAATGTGCTGGATGGTAGGACTAGGATTCAGAATAGCCGAGACAAATTGGAGCATTGAACCAAAAGAAATTTTATGAGGTTCAATACGGACAAGTGAAAAGTCCTGTATTTAGGATGGAACAATGCCATGCACTGCTACAGGTTTGGGACAAACTGGCTAAGCAGTAGCTCTGCAGAAAAGGATGTGGGGTTTCCAGTGAAAATAAAATAGATATGAGTCAACATTGTGCCCTTGTTGTCAAGAAAGCTAACAGCATAGTGGGCTGCATTAGTAGGAGCATTGCCAGCAGATTGAGGGAAGTAATTATTCCCCTCTATTCTGCACTGGTGAGGCTGCATCTGGAGTACTGTGTCCACTTTTGGACCCCTCATTACAGAAAGCACATGGACAAGTTGGAGAGAGTCCAACGGAGGGCAACAAAAATGGTGGGGGGGCTGGGACACATGACTTATGAGGAGAGACTGAGGGAACTCGGCTTATTCAGTCTGAAGACAAGAAGTCTGACAGGGGATTTGATAGCAGCCTTTAACTACCTGAGGAGTGGCTCCAAAGAGGATGGAGCTAGACTGTTCTCAGTGGTGGCAGATGACAGAACAAAAGCAATGGTCTCAAGTTGCAGCAAGGGAAGTTTAGATTGGATATTAGGAAAAAACTTTTTCACTAGGAGGGTGGTGAAGCACTGGAACAGGTTATCTAGAGAGGTTGTGGAATCTCCATCCTTGGAGGTTTTCAAGGCCTGGCTTGACAAAGCCCTGGCTGGAATGATCTAGCTGGGGATGGTCCTGCTTTGAGCAGGGGTTTGGACTAGATGACCTCCTGAGGTCTCTTCCAACCCTAATTTTCTATGGGTCTTTGATTTGGAGATTAGGTGCCTAAATAGGATTCAAGTTTTAAAATACATTTGCTGGAATTGGCCTTTAGCTACTAATCTACTACATGATGACATTTTTTGTAAGATGGACCGGCACTTACTGTCCATCGCAAATTAATGCTCTCCAAAGATAACAGTTGAAGATCCTATGTGGATTCCTGCAACTAAATGTACTATGTGAATTGATTAGTTCTCCACTTTCTTACATGGTTCTAAATTTCCCTCAGTTAGTACCAAGGACGCAGACCTACTTTCAAGTCCATTTTGTAGATTCATACTTTCAGCATGTGTGATTATGAATTATTTAAAAGTTGTAACATAATGGATCAATTTTAACTGAGGCTTTTTCCAAGAAAAACAAACTAAACTACTTGCAAAGTATTCTCAAGTTCCATTAACTATTTAACTAAATTTAATAGAAAAGATAGCTGTATCACCCTACAGTGTGTTGTTACAGAAGCTAGTTATTTTGCTTGAATTTTATATTTATATTAACTTTGCTTTCATGGCATTTCAATCATAAAACCACAGAGAATTAGGGTAGGAAGGGACATCAGGAGATCATCTAGTCCAGTGGTTCTCAACCTTTTTTGTACCAGGACTCATTTTTAAACATCAATGGCCAGTCCCAACGCAGTAAATAATTTAAGTAGAAAACAGACTCCTGGCCCTGCCAATGCCCCCCACTGACCCACAGCCCTGCTGGTGCTGACCCAGAGCTGGTGCTGATCCAAAGCCCCACATCCCCCAACCCTGCTGGTGCCCTTCACTCCTGCCCACTGCCCCCCACCCCAAGGCCCCAGCCTCCCAGTGTATGGGGTGGGGGGGGGCTATAGGAGTTGGGAGGGATATGGGGGGACACGTTCCCCCCAGATTTTTGTGCCTACAGCAGACCTGGGACTGCAGCCTGGCTGGACTGGCATAGGCGGGAGCCACCTCCGCAGCCCAGCAGGCGGGACCTGGAGTGGGAGGTAGGATATGGGCAACTGGTGTCACTTTAGTTGTGGGGGGCACATGCCCCCGCCCCAGCAACCAGTCAGTGACCAGGGGAGTCCAATTTCACCAACTGGGGGTGGTCCCCCCGTGGGGGGGAATCATGAAGTAGCCGTGGCACTTCCACTCCCTGGTCGGCACTCACAGGGGGGGCATCGGTACTCTTGCCTGGCCCTCCCACCCATTGCCTAAGTGGCAAGTGTGGCCTGTCAGGGGGTGCATCAGTGCTCTCAAGGGGTGTACATGCATCCCCATGCACCCTCTATGCATTGCCACTGAGGTAGGAGGTAGGAATGGGGCAACAAGACTCATTGCTGTGGCTGCCAGCACCCTTGTGCCAGCTCTGTTGCTAGCAGTGAAAGGAGTAACAGACTGGGGGGTGGTGGGAGGCCACAATGCCATCAGCTCCTTGTGCCACCAGCTGCTCATGTGCCAGGCTATGGATCTACCCTGCTGCCATGCCCTGGCTGCCCACCACCCCACCTTCCCTCTGAGATAGAGCCGTGGCCTTAAGGGAGTGGCAGTGAAGGTGCCAGCCAGGCCATGGCAGCAGGTTAGAGCCACAGTCCAATGTGCAAGCAGCTGACAGCAGGAGGTGAGGACAGCGCAGCCCCCACGTCCATTACTCCTCACGCTGCTGGCAGCATGGCCGATGTGGGGGTCCCAGCAGTGGCAGCAATGAGTCTCACCACCCTGCTCCACCCAGAGCTGACCTGAGCAGGGTGCGGGGCCCCAGGCAAATCAGCCCATGTGGAGCCCCATCCCTGCTCTGATCCCGGGCCTCGGACCCAAAGAAGCATCGGTGGCAGGGGAGAGGATAGTGAGCGGCTGCACATGGAGACACCATTCCACCCAGCTCCATGCCACCACTGCTCCGCCCCACTCCGCAGGGCCCCTCAAAGCACGGGGCCTGGGGCAGTCGCCCCAATTTGCCCCCCGCTAGGGACGGCCCTGGCTCCACCCTCCCATACCAGATCCTGCCTGCTGGGCTTCAGAGGTAGCTCCTGCCCATGCTGGTCTGGCCAGGCTGCAGTCCCATGCCCACTGTGGGCAGACAAATCTGGGAAGGCATGCGCCCCCTCACGCCCCCCGACTCATCACCTGTGCTCCCCAGCCTCCCCAATGTGTTTTCTGTGCTCCCCCACATAGATTTACCTGCTGGGAACTGCAGGAGGTGCTCTCCATGCTGCCTGACTGTCACATGCACGTGTGTACATGCACGTGGTGCCCCCTGCCTGATCACTTTCCTCTTGCTACCCCCAGCCTCAAGCAGCCTCTTGCAGGCTGCAACTCTGCCAGCCTGCAAGGGAGAAACCCATAGTTTACTATGTTTTTCTCCTTTAAAGGAGAAGATCTGCATTTTTCTGCATTTTTCCATGGCAAACGGAAAACCCAGGTCTCTGTTTATTGGCATGCACAGCATTAACATATGGCGAAGCACAAGTAGCATCTATTTTTTTTTAAATGTATGCAAAATATGATCCATTTTTAAAGTCTGTTCATGACCCTTTCATATATTGTTGCAACCCACTTTTGGGTCACAACCCACAGGTTTTAGAAACACTGATCTAATCCAAACTCCTACTCAAAACAGGACTACCCCCAACTAGATCATCCCAGCCAAGGCTTTGTCTTAAAAACCCTGAAGAATAGAGATTCTCCAACCACAATTTGGTGAATATGTCAACAAATTTGGCTATTAAAGAAAGATGGCCAGTTTTTTTTTCACTTCTGTGCATAGTAAATCAAATTATCATGCTCCAAAAATGCCAAATGCAATTCAGTCGTCTAATTACCACTTACAAAAGCATTTATTCTTACCTACATGGCTGAAAAAGTTAAAAAAAACTGATTATAGGTTGATAGCTACTTAAAAAGTGGCAAAACTGAAATTATTCAAGGGACCAAGTGTATATATATTTGAATTGTCAACACTGTGCAATAAGAAGAAAATTGAACAATATTACTAGACTTTTTATAGTATTATTCAAATGAACCCTTACTATAAAACTTAAACCAAAAATTATTTTGAAGTAATTTTCTCAAAAAATCCATTTTCAAATATAGAGAATACTTCTAGTATTTGATAATGCTTCTAACTAGCAAAAAGAATGTACAATCAAATGAGTCACTGAGGATTTCAAGATTTTTTAGCATATCAATAACGTTTGAATATTTAATGCAGTTGAATACTGATAGACAAAGGAAACAGTATCAGTATGGAGGTATGCATCAATTTAATAGAAAATTGAAAATTAAACTATTGTGTAATTCTATTAACGCAACCAGCATACTGCATTAAAACATTTTTAAGAACCACCAGAACATATTCTGTCAAGCTCAATACTTAAATACAAAGTAATGCCTCAATGTGAGGCATTACTGCAGAGAATGTGAGGCATCCACTGCAGAGAACAAAAAAACACTATTCAGAAAATTTAAGAAAGCCTTGTCCTATACAAGTCCTTATTTTCTATTTGAAAAGTTTTTTGCTGCCTGTAAGATTAGATCAGGGGTTGGCAAAATACAGCCTGCAGGCTGCATCTGGCCCACCAGGCCATTCTATCAGGCCCATGGGACCCCTAAAAAATTTAGAAAATATTTATCTGCTCCTGACTGTCTGTCAAAGACAACAGAAGCCAGGGACAGTAGGACCCAGGGGGAGCTGGCAGCAGGAGCCCAGATCCCCCCACACCCAGCCTTTTCCCTGCTTCCCGCCCCTGCCCTGCTCCAGCACCACATGGCTCCTGGCTGCATGGCTGGACCGGGGAGCACAGGGCTGTGCCGGTACAGGGGGTGGTGTGCACACGTGCAGGCAGGGGCAGAGAATGTGCGTGTGTAGACAGGGGCAAAGTGTGTTTGTGTAGGCAGGGCAGAGTGTGTGTGTGTACAGGCAGGGGCAGAGTGTGTATGTATGTGTGTGTATGTTCATAGGGTGAGTCCCACATGCGCACCCCACCATACAAATGCACCCACAGCCCCCCTTGCACTGCCATACATGTAGACCCCCAAATCCCCTCACACCCCCCCAGCCACCCTCTCACTACACACAGCTCCCCACAAACCCCATACACACCTACATATCCACACATATGCCCACATGCTCCCTCACCCCACTTACCCACATACCCACAGCCCCCCAGAAACCTATACCCGCCCCCACAATAGATTCATAGATTCATAGATGTTAGGGTCGGAAGGGGCCTCAATAGATCATCGAGTCTGACCCCCTGCATAGGCAGGGAAGAGTGCTGGGTCTAGATGACCCCAGCTAGATGCATATCCAACCTCCTCTTGAAGACCCCCAGGGTAGGGGAGAGCACCACCTCCCTTGGGAGCCCGTTCCAGACCTTGGCCACTCTAACTGTGAAGAAGTTCTTCCTAATGTCCAGTCTAAATCTGCTCTCTGCTAGCTTGTGGCCATTATTTCTTGTAACCCCCAGGGGCGCCTTGGTGAATAAAACCTCACCAGTTCCCTTCTGTGCCCCCGTGATGAACTTATAGGCAGCCACAAGGTCGCCTCGCAACCTTCTCTTGCGGAGGCTGAAGAGGTCCAGGTGCCCCAGTCTCTCAGGCTGGGCTTGGTCTGCAAGCCCTTAACCATACGAGTGGCCCTTCTCTGGACCCTCTCCAGGTTATCCACATCCCTCTTGAAGTGCGCTGCCCAAAATTGCACGCAGTACTCCAACTGCGGTCTGACCAACGCCCGATAGAGGGGAAGTATCACCTCCTTGGACCTATTTGTCATGCATCTGCTGATGCACGATAAAGTGCCATTAGCTTTTCTGATGGCTTCGTCACACTGCC
>NW_005842215.1:1383384-1385064 GCF_000455745.1 Alligator sinensis
GCCACCCACCGGACTGTGTAGTCATCCATGTCACAGCCTCTTAACTTGTTCACCAGTATGGGGTGGGATACCGTATCGAAGGCCTTCCTGAAGTCTAAGTATACGACATCCACCCCTCCTCCTGTGTCCAGGCGTTTTGTAACCTGGTCATAAAAAGAGACTACATTAGTCAGGCATGATCTGCCTGCTACGAACCCGTGCTGGTTTCCCCTCAGCATAATTTGTCCTGCCGGGCTCTCACATATGTGAGCCTTGATAATTTTTTCAAAGACTTTGCCAAGGATGGAGGTGAGGCTGACTGACAATATACAAGCGTAAGACTTCATTTTAAGCTATTGTGCAATCACCTCTACATACACTACACAAACACATGTAAATCAGGACAAAAATATTTTTGTCAAAAATATAAAAAAAAATCAAATTAATAAATGTTTTAGACATTCACTTTGTAGAATATAATTTGGTATTTTTCTGGTTCCGAGATGGAAAAACCCTTTGCTGAAAGTAGTACTTCCGAGGGCAAGGAGAGGGACTTCTGGTGGTAAAGGTCAAGAGTTAGGGGGTGGGACTTATGCTCCCAAGATGGCGACCAGGGGGTGGGGCGCCTTTCAAAGGGAGGGACTACCCATGCAGCCCTCAACAGCTTGCCAAAACTCAGTAAGCAGCCCTCCACCCGAAATAATTACCTGCTCATGTATTAGATGGAGAAGAGGTTTGTCAGATGGCTGATTATTGTTATCATTCTTAGACTGATTCAAAGGCAGCACTAATTGCTTTACAGTGCCAGAGGTGCTCAATCCCCCACCTGCAGGTCAGATCCAGCCTGCAATGCCATATTATCCAGCCCATGGGACTCCATCCAGGTCCAAAAATTTGGCAGTAGAGGGGAGTGGCAGCTAATTGCAGCTCCCCTCCTGTCTAGGACAAGGCCCTGCACTCTAAATTGAATGTGCAGGGCCAATCAGGATAGTGCAAGGCTGACTTGGGCAGTGCTGAGCAGTTCAGGGCCAACTGGGCATCACAGAGTGGTATGGATCCAACTGGGGCAGTGTGGAGCAGCAGGGAACAGACTGCAGTGCAAATAGCATCAGGCATTATGGAGCACCATGGGACTGGTAAGCTAAAAACAGACAACGGGTTTGATGCAGCCCTGGTTAGACTGGGATATAACTCACACCACAACAGACATGACTTCATCATTTACACACTAGACCTAAATGTCAATTAAGTTGAATTAGCCACCATTGTCCCTAGGCAAAGTGTTTAAATAATTCACAAGTACTTAATGTAGGGCAATGGGTTTATCCGTCTGTAAGGTCTGGGGTTTGGTGTGAGACAGGACACTCAAATGTGAGACAAACCAGCTGTCTGTTTTTAGCCACTGGGTTGGCATGAATCAGCATGGGGCAGCATGGAGCAGCATGAGATAAGCAGAGTGGGGCAGAGGGGCACAGGGCTGATCAGGTGCAGGGCCTGGGGCAAATCAGCCTGTGCGGGGCTCCAGCCCCAGGCGCAAGGAAGCGGGTGGTGGATTCGGTGGCAGGGGTGGGTGGCAAGCAGCCGGATGCAAAGCCGGCAGCAGTAAGAGTCACCGTGGCTGCTCCACCCAACTCCGTGTGGCCCCGCAAAGCATGGGGCCTGGGGTGGTCACCCTGATTCGCACCCCACTAGGGAAGGCCC
>NW_005842215.1:1385095-1388443 GCF_000455745.1 Alligator sinensis
AACACTGTACGTGGTCATCCACCACCATTTCATAGCAGCAGGATTTCTCTTTCTCTCTTTTCCTGTAGGAACCATTGTCCGCTGTAGTGCTGGGGACAATGTTAACATCACTTCCAAACTAATACATTTGTAGTACAGTTCCAAACTAATCAGTTCCAATATAACTAATATGTTTAGGCCATGATCCTACACCACTGACTGGTGGTCATTGAATTTAACAGATGCAAGATCTGGCCTTTAATAATGGATTGTCCAGAGGTGTGACTGGAAAAGACATCAGAGCATTATAATTTTCCCAAACTGTATCAAATTGGCTTCTAGAATCTAACTTGGAAACAAAATATGTCTTAAGTTTGAAACTTTCCTCTGCTCCATTCCTAGTTGAGAATAATGTGTTATATTCTGTTGCACGCAACTCAAATAATTTAACTTGTCTGAACTTGTAATTACCTGGAATGGCAGCAATTCACCACCTTGAACATTTTTTTAACATTCTTAAATACAGTTATGGTCTGATTTCTCCACAACTATGATGGCTGTAGTAAAGGCTGCATAATTTCAAAAGTGATAAGGCTAATTACATATCAAAGGTATTTTAAACTGTTTAACTGAAGTTAACTATTTACAGTGACCAATAATTTTGTCATTTTGTTTGTAACTTCCTCCTCTGCTTGAGAATCAAATGTTTCTCTGACTTCTTAGGATTATCCCTGAAGGATTTCCAAATATGATCTAGACTTCCTGTTTTTCTCTCCCACTCACTTGAACTGTGCCATTATGATAGTATTTAAAGCAGCCCTTAGAAACATAGACATCTTGCATACATCATTGTTTTAAATGGAAATATTTGGTTACAGAAATTAGATTGCACAATACAAATATTTACATTTAAAATACAACTTATTTTTTAAACATTTTTTGTATAAGATTTGAATACTTTTGATTTAATCAAAGCAGGGAATTTTCTTCTGTAGGAATAGCTATTTTAGATCACAACAACGGTCCATTTAGTCCATATCCTATCTTTGATGTTGACCACTAGAAAATGTTTCAGAGAAAGGTGCAAGAACCTGCAGCAAGTAATTATGAAAAAAAAGTCAATGCCACTGGCAGTTTACTGTTGTTACAAGACTAACTTGTTCAGAACTAAAAAAGATGGCATATCTTAACAGCTTAATTGTCCATTAAACATATTTTAAAAGAAATGTTAATACTATATTTTTGTTTGATTCATAGATTCATAGATTGTTAGGGGCTGAAAGGGACCTTGTAGATCGTTCGGTCCTGCCCCCCACTCTAGACAGGAAGACAACTGGGGTCAAGTGACCCCAGTGAAGTGACTGTCTGGTCTCCTCTTGAAAACCTCCAGGGCAGATGACTGCACCACCTCTGGAGGGAGTTTATTCTACAGTCTGGACACCCTGACTGTGAAGGAGTTTTTCCTGGTATTATGCCTGAAGCGGCTTTCCAGGAGTTTATATCCATTGGTCCTGGTCTTCCCCAGGGGTGCCCTAGTGAACAGTTGTTCACTGAGCTGATGCACTCCTCTGATATAGAGGTGAGCCACTATCAATTCCCCTCTTAACCGTCTCTTCTTTAGGCTGAAGAGGACCAGGTCCCTCAGCCTTTCCACGTATGGCTTGCCTTGCAAGTCCTTGATCATATGGGTGGCTCTTTTCTGGACCCTCTCAAGTTTTTCCAAGTCTTTATTGAAGTGTGGTGCCCAGAACTGGATGCAGTACTCCAACTGCAGTCTCACCAGTGCTTAGTACAGCGGGAGTATCATTTCCTTAGTTTTACACAAGATGCATCGGTTGATGCATGCCAGCGTGTTATTTGCTCTGCTGGCCACCGTGTCACACTGACGGATCATGTTCATGTGATGGTCAGTCATTACCCCTAGGTCCCTTTCAACCATGGTGCAAGTCAAGCTGTCACCTCCGAGCCTGTAGGTATGCTGAAGGTTATTTGCCCCCAGATGGAGCATCTTATACTTGGAAGTGTTAAACTTCATCTGGTTCTGGTCTGCCCAACTCTCAAGCCTGTCCAGGTCCGCCTGTATCTGCAACCTGTCTTCTGGCCTGGCGACGCTGCCCCATAACTTGGTGTTGTCGTGGAAACACACGCAGCATACTTTTGGGTCAGGTCAGCAGAAGCTTTTATTCAAAAGAAACTACAGCTGTAGGGGGGATTCCAAAGTGACATGGATTTCCCAAGCACTTGGAAGGGGTCCCCCCCAAGAGCAAAATCAGGAGGCTTATATACTTTTTAACAGTTGCTTACAACTCACGTGATCATATAGTGAAATTAGCATGAAAAGCGGCTATAATATTACTTCATTATTTCTTTGCTGTAATCAGGATGGGAACTAATGGGGGAGGCGAGGTTAGTTCACAAACCTCCTTCTTGCACCTGGAAATCAGATTTGTACATACTTTTTTACTATCTTCAAGGCCGCGGCGAGCGAAGCAGTTGCAGAGGAGTTACAAAGAACAAACACTTTCTCTTATCTGTTCTACTATACAGAGCCAGCAATTCTCCACAAAGCGGTTATGTCATCTTATAACTAAAATAGTCAAAGTTTAAGGCATATATTTTTTCTGATTCCACAGTATTTAAATATAGATAAATATATTTTTTTATATGCTGCAACTTTAGTAAGATATTAACCTATGTCACTTAAGGGGATTAAGTCACTGCTTTAACCCAAAACCATATAGCATCTTTTTTTCAAATATTATAGCCAAAGAATGACCAGTGATTGATCGCTTCCTTTCTTTACAAAGCCATTCTTGCAGGCAGGGTCACTTGTCCATTTATTATAGATGGCATTAACTCAAAGTTGTGATTAAAGGCACTGAAAAGGTCTTGGATATGGATCTTAAGTCATACATGCCCAAAGTAATTATATTAACTTTGGTGCACAACAACAGACCCATTTAATTCTATAAAAATAATCCAGACCAAAATCTGTTAGTGCCATCTATATGTAAATGTTCTGCTTTCTATTACTGTAGCGGCCTTTAAAAAATGGACCCACCTGAACAGAATGGGAAGGGCTGCCTGGCAGAGAGACAGAGTTTGTCCCAGAGGGGACACTGTAGGCTCTGAGGACAAGTGAAGCTGCTTTGGGAGCAGCCCTGTTGGAAGTGGGAGGGGTGATATAACCCCAGCAAAGTTTTGAAATAGAGCCATTAGCAAAAGCCCGGGAAGGGCCCTGAGCTGGGATTGGCTGAGAGGCTTGGATAAAAGGGGGAGCAGTTTTTCCTGCGGGGTGGGGGAATGAGAGAGAGAGGTGGCTGAGGGACAGGCTGGAGACCAGGGTCAGAGTGTCAGGCCCGGGGGCCC
>NW_005842215.1:1389111-1396814 GCF_000455745.1 Alligator sinensis
AGCAGGAGGGTGTCACCCTAATGTCAGAATTAGACCTTAGAAAAATTGAACCAAATTTGGCTAGGTTGCAGGCTTTCCACTTTTCAGTGTTTATTCATTTAATTTGGGGAATGAGAGAGGAGCATTTCCAGTTCTATGCAGATGTCCTAACACTGGGATTTGGAGAATTATAATTTTGTATATACTGCTGTATATACAAAAGCTGTTTTGAGGGTAATTTCCCAAATTCTGTTCTAAATAGGATCTACCTTAATTTTATTACATGTATAAAAATGACTTACTTGTTATCTTAAATGTGTATTCTTGCTTTTGAACTCCTGGGTTACCATGAAGTATCTTTTGTATAGTCCTCATTTGCAGTAAGTCTTCATTTTCTACAACAAATATATTTACTATAAGAAGCAATTAATATTTAATTATAAAAAGATAATTTAATTAAAGTGCACTGACCACTAAAAAACAGTTTTCTGACACGCTGGGTGCATCTACACGTGCCACTATGGCGATGTCGTTACTGCATCATCATTTAGTATACTTCCTTTTGGAAGAACTAAAAGATGGCACAGTAACACCCTGTACTGCACTGCATGCACTGTGCATGGTTATTTTTAGGCAGTAAGTTACCATAGGCCTTAGCGACACAGTATAATGGGGGAACGTGTTGCTATAGAGATGTAGTTGCGGCATCACGGTTCTTGCCCATGGACGCTATGTCACTGTAGTGCATTGCTACAGCAACGTAGCGTCATGTGTAGACATGTCCTGTATGTATTGTAATCCCATAGTGCTTTCACATCTTCTTTCACTCATGTTCTTGCACAATGAACTGCTGATAAACACACGTTTTCTTCTATGGCTCTTGCACAAGGAAACATTTTTTTTAATTGCATCCACAGTTTGTAATACATCGTTGTTGTAAGTGTACAATCCTTCCTGTCTATGGTCCAAGAGAAATGTAGGAATTTGCTGCCACTTATCAATTATGATAGGTTTAAAGTGCTCAACATGAATTAATATTAGGTACTAGCCCAGGAGCAGGGTCATCTCTAATAAACAAATTGCATAAGAACAAGATGAAGTCAACTTGAACTGAGTAACCATTTCTGGTAAAATGAAAAGCTCTAGTTGTAAGAATATTTAAAACCATTATTTTGTATCTAAATAACTTTGTAAGGCCTGTGACTTAAAAATAAGGAGACTTAGAATATAATAGTACTTTTATGGTACTTTTCATATCTCAGAGTGCTCATTGCTCTAGCAGTGAAAGTAACCACCGTTATCACCATATTAAAGACAGGGAAATAGGGGCATAGAGAGATTAAGTGCCTTGTTTATAGTTACAGAACCAGGAAGAGCCCCAGGACTCTCTGTTTAGCTCAGTGCTCTATTGCCTTGACCACACTGACATGAGGAATTCAAATGTATACCCTCAAATTATAAACATGGGAATATTCAAAGGGAATATGTACTAAATGTTATCAATAGCAATAAACATTTACAACAAACTATACTGAACTGCAAGGGTGCCCCTAACCTTTGCCATTCCACTGTTTCAGATAAACTGATGAGCCACACCCACAAGAGCAGGACTGTGTGTTTGCAGCCCAGATAGTAGCAGCACAAATTGTGCTGCAGTGCACACCCCTGCTTGTGCAGTTTGCACTGGGGTAGGGGACACTGGCTGGGGCAGCAGGCAGCCCCCAAACTGAGGCATCCTGTGCCCCAGCCACTGCGGAGAGGCACGTGGAGAGCAGTCAGCCTGTGGAGCCCCTGCGCTGAGGCACTTGGAGACAGGTCCCCCATCTCGAGGCACTTTACACCCCAGCCAGCCAGGGAGCAGCTAGCTGGGGTGCAGGGTGCTCCGCAGTGCTTAGAGACAGGGGAGCAGGCAGTCCTGAGCTGCCTGTTGCCCTGTCTCCCTGTTTGTCCCAGCACATAGCACTTTAGCGTGCTTTGTGACACCTTTTTTCTGTTTTGTTTTTTTTGCTACCAGGAAATCCTGGTAGCAAATTTTGCCCCAGTGCTGCAAATTAGCAGTGTGGGGCACAGTTTAGCATGCAACACATGCAGTTTGTGGCACCACAAACCATACGTGCCTGCATGTCTGGATCTGGCCATGAAGTGCTGATGGAGTTGCTGGGAAGCAGCAGGGATAAATTCAGTTTGAGTTGGAAACCTTAACTTTAAAGAAGATCTTGCTTCTGACTTTGGATAACTTCTGTCCTTGATTGCATGATTCAAAGCAGGAGAAGAAAAAAAAGATCCAATTCATTAAAACATAGCAAAGTTCCTCTGACACATCTCAGAAAAAGAGGTGTGTGCATTTTAGGTTGAAATGAGGTGAAAACTTTTGAATGTTTTGGTTAAAAAGAAAAATATATCCATTTTATGTGGACAAAAGTTTTGTTCCACCCAATGTGAAACGTTGAAACAACTTTTGAGTGTTGTTTTATGTATTTTAAATAAATTCAAAGGAAATTTTGAAAAAAAAAAATTTGATATTGAAAAATGTCAAGCTGAAACTTTTTTCAGAATGTTTGTTTTCTCAAGATGAAAAATTTGACAAAACTAATAAGTATTGACTAAATGTGTTGGTGTTAATGGGTACATCTACACAAGACACTTTATTGTGAAGCAGATTAATTTTTTGTGTAGTACAGTGTCACCGTCTACACATGCATAGCAATTAGGGCACAATAGACTAATTTACTGTGCTGCCTGATAATCTTGTCAGATACAAGTGGTATCCAACAGCACAGTAAATAACTACACTTAAACATACGTGCAGACGGTGACATCAGGATTACTGTATTTTGGCTCAAATTGAGCCAGATTACATTCAGTCATATTAATTGCACATGTAGATGTGCCCATTGAATATGAATTCTTTTCTTTTTTTTTCTTTCTTTTCTTTTTGCTAATAAAAGTTTTGGCCCATGGATTTCACCGAGCTCTTGTAAGAAACAGCATATTAAAATTAGGTGTACTATGAAATTTCTATTGCTTGGCAACAAAAAAACCTGGCAATAAATTCTTGATGGCGTAAGACTAGCTGAATCACAGATGCTTACTTGATAGCCTGCTCTCTGCATGTCTTTTCACAGCGTCTGATGAACTGAGATCTTATTCACAAAAGCTTATGCATCTCTGATTCAGTTATTCTATAAGTGCAGCTCAACTCATCCTTCTGCTTGACTTCAGACTAACATAGCTTACTACCTCTCTATGCCATCCAGTGCAGGGTGTCAAAGGCCTGCAACAAGGCAGCAGCCCTTGACTTCAGGAGGGTCGTTTTCAATGAGTTAAGGAAATTAGTACGGGAAGCATTGAGGTCCCAGAGGAGAGGGGAGTTTGGAGTCCAAGACCAATGTTCGTTCCTTAAGGAGGCGATCCTCCGAACCCAAAGGGTGACAGTCTCAACGCGAACCAAAGGGGGCAAGAGTGCTTAAAAGCCCCCATGGCTCACCAAAGGCATTCAGGAATGTCTGAAAGCTAAAAAAGAGGCGTACACCCAATGGAAGGGAGGGGCCATCACAAAGGAGGATTGTACCTCTATTGCACGAGACTGTAGGGGGGCTGTTAGGAAGGCTAAGGCGGAGACAGAACTAGGACTAGCAACCAGGATCAAAGATAACAAGAAGTCCTTTTTTAAATACATAGGGAGTAAAAAGAAGGCACCGGGTAACATGGGGCCCCTGCAGGACATGCTTGGCAATCTGGCGGTTGCACCAGACAATAAAGCTGACCTCTTTAACAAATTCTTTGCCTCCATTTTTCTAAGCAAGGCCCGGGACTTCCCCCCACCAGGATTCCAGGCAGACTCAGGAGAGGCACCACCAGGCCTAGGGTCAGAGAGGACCTTAGGGAACTTCTGGTGGGGCTGGATGTGTTCAAATCAGCAGGTCCAGGTGATCTCCCCACCAGGGTGCTGAGGGAATTAGCAGAGGTCATTGCGGGACCCTTGGCACAGCTTTACAAGCACTCATGGTGCTCTGTCCAGGTGCCAGAGGACTGGAAAAGGGCCAACATGGTCCACATTTTCAAAAAGAGGAGGAAGGAGGACCTGGGAAGCTATAGGCCTGTTAGTCTTACCTTGGTTCTGGGGAAGCTCTTTGAGAAAATTATCCAGGAGCACATCTGCGAGGAATCAGCAGGGGAGATTATGCTTAGGGGCAACCAACATGGGTTCATTAGAGGCAGGTCCTGTCAGACCAACCTGGTCGCCTTCTATGACCAGGTCACAAAATCCTTGGATGCAGGTGTCACGGTGGACATAGTCTTTCTGGACTTTAGGAAGGCCTTCGACACTGTCTCTCACCCCATTTTCATTAAAAAGTTAGGTGACTGTGACGTCAATTCCTACACAGTCAGATGGGTCACAAATTGGCTGGAGGGCCGCACCCAGAGAGTGGTGGTGGATGGGTCATTTTCAACCTGGAGGGATGTGGGCAGTGGGGTCCCCCAGGGCTCGGTCCTAGGGCCCGCACTGTTCAACATCTTTATCAGCGACTTCGACGAGGGGGTGAAAAGCACCTTGTTAAAATTTGCGGATGACACTAGGATGTGGGGAGAAGTGGGCATGATAGAAGGGAGGGACAGGCTACAACTAGATCTGGACAGGTTACAGGGGTGGGCGGATGAGAATAGGATGAGATTCAATATGGACAAGTGCAAGGTGTTGCACCTAGGGAGGAAGAACCAGCAGCATACCTACAGGCTGAGGAACTCCCTTCTTGTCAGCACAGAGGCAGAAAAGGATCTTGGAGTCACTATTGATTCCAAGATGAACATGGGCTGCCAATGTGAGGACACAGTCAGGAAGGCTAACCGCACCTTGTCATATATCCACAGATGTATCACGAGCAGATCCAAGGAGGTGATCCTCCTCCTCTATGTGACATTGGTCAGGCCGCAGTTGGAGTACTGCATCCAGTTCTGGGTGCCGCACTTCAGGAGAGATGTGGCCAGCATTGAGAGGGTCCAAAGGAGGGCCACTCGCATCGTCAGGGGGCAGCAGGGTAGGCCCTACAAGAAGAGGCTACGGGACCTGAACCTGTTCAGCCTCCACAAGAGAAGGCTGAGAGGGCATCTGGTGGCCATCTATAAACTCACCAAGGGGGACCAGCAGGGAATGGGAGAGTCCCTGTTCACCCAAGCACCACCAGGAGTAACTAGGAATAACGGCCACAAGTTGACTGACAGTAGGTTCAGGCTAGACATCAGGAGGCACTACTTCACAGTCAGGGCAGCTAGGATCTGGAACCAACTTCCAAGGGAAGTACTTGCTCCTACCCTGGGGGTCTTCAAAAGGAGGCTAGATAATCACCTAGCCGGGGTCATTTGATCCCAGCATTCTTTCCTTCCCATGGCAGCGGGTCGGACTTGATGATCTGCTCAGGTCCCTTCCAACCCTAGCATCTATGAAACTGAAGTTTTGTAGACTGGCTGGGGAATCTGAAGTTTGAGCATATACAGAGTATTCGACCTGGCCCATATGCAGATATTATATATGTGTTCCCTTGTGACTAAGGTTAGTGAGAATAAGCCTTTTGATGCCTTTTGGGGGGCAGGAAATCTGCCAGGCTAGTAGGAACTGTGAATGCTTTTTAAAGTCTTTCCCTGCCCCATGCCACTGGGGGAGATGAAATGGGAATCTGAAGTTTGAGCATATACAGAGTATTCGACCTGGCCCATATGCAGATATTATATATGTGTTCCCTTGTGACTAAGGTTAGTGAGAATAAGCCTTTTGATGCCTTTTGGGGGGCAGGAAATCTGCCAGGCTAGTAGGAACTGTGAATGCTTTTTAAAGTCTTTCCCTGCCCCATGCCACTGGGGGAGATGAAATGGGAATGCAGTGCTCCATCCTCTTTCTTTCTGTCTCATGCTTCAGGATTATAAATGCTTTACAGATCTGACCTATGTACAGTATTTTGGACACTTACAGCATGGAATAAGTGACTACTTAAATTCTTTACTGAAGATAAGTGTATGTCCATACCAAGCTGTATATTTCAAACTCCAACCATTCCTATTGTAGCCCTGTTTTGAAAAGCCTAGGGTGTTTACACAGTGAAAGATGTTTATATGTATTTATGCTCTGTTAATTCAGAAACAGGGAAATAGAATTTACTCAATTTGAAACAAAACAACAAATCACCTAAAGATAGAAAGCAAGTATGGACATGGACACATTCAACCCAAAAAGTAATTGTTCTGGAATGCCGTAAGTTTGTAAGACCAGGTAAATTAATGGAAAATGTTTTGTCATCATAACTTTGCAGATTTACATATGGGTTTAATTGTATGCTTGATGACTAATCCCAACTAAAGAGTAAGACTAGTTACAATGTTTCAAGTAAAACATATGTGGAAGTTGTGCAGCCAAAGATGTTAAGATTTTATTTCAGAAATCTATGTGGTACCTTTATAATGTTAAACATACCAAATGAAAAAGCTTCTTGTAAAGGGGGGACCAGAAAAGAAGAGAGGAAAACTTGCCATCATATCACACAGATGACAACTCAAGGACATTTTGTAAATGTATGCAGTAATAGTTTAAGGTGCATGTCTGTCAACAGGAGAGTGGTCAGATGTCCTCCTCTTTTTAGACCTCTTTTTATCTGTAACATGGATAATAATGAAACTCTGTACTTTAAAAAAAAAAAACCAAAATAGGATGTGATAAAAAATGCAGCAGTCTATCTTGCCATCTCTTATACATCCTTGAAACTTTGGGTGAGAAATTAGTCTCACTGACTTTCAGAGAACTGCTCACATGGGCCAGGCTCAGACTTGTAGGTTTGGAGCCAAAATGATCATATGAGAGATGCACTCCTTGTGAATTCACATCCATGCCCTTCTCCCCTTTTTTGAATAAAACATCTTAATATGTAAAACATCTTTAAATAAAACATTTTAAAATGATGCCATTTGTTGGCACATGTGCTGCCTTTTGTTTTCTCTTTCCAGCCCTTTCCACTGAGAGCTTTCAACTCAGTGTGCTGGTTGAAAGCTCCTTGCCTTGCCCCTCGCCAAACAGCTGCTTTGCCAAGGTGGGTGTTAGCTGCGTTCGGCTACCGGGGAAAGCGGAGGTAGTGCCCACCCCTAGCATCAGCTTGCCTTGTTCAGCCTCTTCCCTTTCTCCCCTCCTCAGATGGACTCTGCACCAGCTTCTCCTTCAAAGAAGGCAAAGCTGGTTCAGGGAGTCAGGAGTTCTTGTAGGTGCATCTGACCAACTGGCTGTCACCGTCCTAGGGCCTCTCTAAACCAGTTGGTCTCAAGGGTTTGCACCCTGCCCTGCCTTCTGCCTAGAGGAGGGGGCTTTGGTGGGATGCTCTGGTTGGGTTGCTTGTTCTCAGAAAGCTGCCAGCAGCAGGGTGCCTCCAAGACAGGCATGAGCCTGTCCCTCATCAGCTAGGGAGGCTATGACCCAACTTTTCCCCTCCCCATCTACTCACACGCACCCTCCCTCACAGCTCCAGGTGAGACCTGCCCCCCTCATACCCACAACACTGCCCTTCACACCCCCATGCCTCTCCGCACACACTCCACACACACATACACACAAGCCTGTGCATGCACAGCCCCAGCAATGGCCCCAGGTGAGACCTGCTCCCTTTTCCCCCTCACTCTCCCCCTCATGCGTACACACCCCCACCCCCCACACTTCCCCTTCACACACCCATCCCCACACAAACACT
>NW_005842215.1:1397608-1400934 GCF_000455745.1 Alligator sinensis
TTTGCAGGTCGTGGCCACGCTCCGCCTGGCGCTGCTGGTCCCGTGGGCGGCCGGGCTGAACTTCACGTACCACCACCAGCCGGAGATGGAAACCTTCCTGCGGGGCGTGCAGGCGCAGCACCCCGGCATCGCGCACCTGCACAGCGTGGGGCGCTCCGTGCAAGGTAGGCGCGCGGGTGCCCCTCAGAGAGCGGGAAGGGGGTGACTCTGAAATGGCTGTTTTCTTTCTAAAGAAACGCCACCCTGTGCAGTTTCTCCGTCCCCGCTTCGGCAGCCTGCACAGGACCCCCGGGCCCCTCGAGCGGAGGAAAAGCCTTCCTCTTTTAATGCCCCGGGATCGCGGACTCCTGCGCGCTGTCATTCTTCGCTCGCTCAGCCCTCGGGGTGCGCACAGAAGTTGCTTTAGTCAGCACTTCAGGCGCCGTATTGCCCTGACTTCACAGAAGTGCACGGCTTTCCGGCACTTTAAAAATGGGCACAGAGCTTCAATTAACCCTTGTTAAATGGAGGTATTAAATTTGGAGCGCTATATTTTAACAGCTGCATTTCTAAACCTGGGGGTTGCAACCCAAAAGTGGGTGGCAAGAATATATGAAAGGGTCGTGAGCAAACTTTAGAAATGGATTCTCCTTTAAAAGAGAAAAAACGTGGGAAATCGTGGGTTTCCCCATGTGGGCTGGCAGAGCTTCAGCCTGCAAGGGGGTGCTTGGGGGCCCCCCCTGCTCCACACACCCACCTCCGTCCCCACACATGCCCTTTGTCCCACACTGGTGCACTGGGGGCAGCAGGTCAGGAGTGAGGGGCACTGAGTTGGAACTGGTCATTGATGTTTACAAATGGGTCCTGGTACAAAAAAGGTTGAGAACCATTGTTTTACAGCACTTTAAATAACTTCTGTATGTCTGTCAAGTTTCTGCCCAGTGGGGAAACCCCAGGAGGCTGTGGAGTGCCACCTACTGCCTAGCCTGGAAAGTGCGGAGAGACTCATAGACCCCCTTCGGCCTCCCCACATCAAACATTGCACTTCTGTCATGTTTTAAGAGCGCTGTACCTTTATAGCGCTATAAAAAGTTTTCTGATGCCTGAGAGCAGATGCTTTTACTGGCTTAAGTAGGGGGTTGCAAAAGGTTGGCAGCTTGCTCAGTTGTGGTAGTTCCTAGAATTATCTGCTTAATTCTGCCTGGCCAAAAACATATCTTTTTTTTTATTCTGGCAACATCTGCTAGCTGTTGCACTACATCCAGCAATGTTTATTGGGGTGGCAAGAACATTTCAGGTAATGTCTGTTGCAGTGAGCCATAACTTCTCCAAAGTTACATCGTGAAACCTCTGATCTGAGGCCACACCATGAAACTAGATGTTTTTGGTTGCTGACTTCAAAAGCCAAAGGGATTAAAAGGAGATTCTTATTGTTCAGGGCTATAATGATGGTATTGCAGCATGTGTGTGTGTGGGATTTGTTTTGTTTTGTTCTCTCCCCCTCCCCCCAGCTTAGAATCATAGAAAATTAGGGTTGGAAGGGACCTCAGGAGGTCACCTAGTCCAACCTCCTGCTCAAAGCAGGACCATCCCCAACTAGATCATCCCAGCCAAGGCTGTATCTATCTGGGTCTTAGAAACTTCTAATGACTGAGATTGTACCTACAACGTCTCTGGGTAGCCTTATAACTTGAGGATAAGTTTGAAAAATATTTTATTCCTGGAGTTGTTCATTATTCTAACATACTAGACTAATTACAAAAAATACTCTGTATGACATGCTGAAAACCTGCCTTTCATTCCCTTCCTTTTTTTGGCACCAAGTCTCAAACTCAGCAGGAGAGTATGCCTCTAGCTATAACTGGTTTTCTGTCTGTGTGTATTTTAGTTTGCTCTATCTCCATTCAATTTCAGCACTCACTAAGAATTTTATTAGGGTATTGACACATTCATGCCTTTTGAAATTAGATATTAGCAACAGGAGTTCTCACTTGATTGGGAAAAATGAAATTAAGAAGTAAGCTATAGAATTAGAGATGAAGAGTTCTTCAGTTTCTTGAGAAATGTCATATGTAAGTATAGTCTTAGCAATAATTAAATCTGTGACTTTTTTTCCAGTAGATCCATACCACTTTACCACAGTTCAGGTAGATCAGTATGAAGAAATGGAGTATCTAGAACAGTGGTTTTCAAACTTTCATTTACAGACCTCTTTGGAAATTTCGAAGGGAGGTGCGGACCTCTTTGAATAGTAAGTGTGGGTATTCACATACTTTTGATTGATCAGCATCATCTTCTGCAGACCCCTTAGACATAGTCTGCAGACCCGCAATGGTCCGTGGACCACAGCTTGAAAACCACGGATCTAGAACATCTCTGCCAACTAGAGCAGAAAATAAAATACAGTTAAATATGTGGTTTCAGATTTTCTCAGGGGCACTTTTTTCAGGGAAAGCATTTTTCTTTCTAAGAGTCTTGACTTTTCTGGTTCCTTCCAAACACTGTTTGTGTCATCTGTGGAACCAGTTGCCATACCAATGCTTGTATGCACAAACTCAGTTATGCTCTCTTTTACTTTAAGAAAAGAACCAAATAGTAATGAGGAAGAATTAAACTAGTTAGAGAATTGAAGATTTTAGAAATAGAATGAATACATTAAGTTGTTTTTTCCATTCATTCCAATGGAGATTTGCTCCCAAATGTTAATATTTTACTATGAGGGATCTTAACAAATAATAGGTCCAAATTCTGTCCTCATTGGAAATAATGAACGCCAGGGATTTCATTCTGTATAATCAGTGGTTGTCTTTGGACTGCATTTAATCACAACCTTTTTCAGCCTGAGAACTTAATAAATTGGAATCAATGTTTAAGCAATTCCACAACTGCCATTTAAAAAAACCCCAAAACTACCTGTCTAAGTTGAATCAGTTCAGGAATGTAGCCCTCCACTCCTCCTACATGCATAAGCAGAACAAGGGCAGAAAGCGTGCTATCAAGTGAGCATCATACCTGCATCATTCAAAATGGGAAGGGAAATACTTTCTTCCTTTCTCATCCTCATGTGGTGATTAGAGTAGTTTAAAAGAAAATACAAGTAGAACAATTGCAGCAAGGGGGACTGAATCTGTCCACTTCTAGATTACTGGGCAATTGCCCAAAAAGTTGGAGACCTTAGTTTTATGTCAAGTCAGGCCCAGTGGATTTGCATGTGGAGGATCTACATGTATAATGTGGGTCCTAACTACTAGGACAGGGGTGGGCAATTATTTGGACCAGTGGGCCACATAGGCAGTTTTGGGGAGCTGTTCCAGGCCAGTCACCACCCCCCACACACATACCCACAA
>NW_005842215.1:1400965-1410446 GCF_000455745.1 Alligator sinensis
CGCCCCCTTCCCCTGGCCCCCCCCCCCCGCCCCTGCTGCCACCACAAGTGCCCAGCAGCAGCTGAGTACACAGCTTACCCCACACCAGTCCATGCTCGACTTGCCCTGCCTGGGGTGGACCAGCATTGGACCAGCCAGAACCCATGGATACAGCCTCGAACTTGGCCCTGGCCTGCCCCATGCCTGCTCTGGGCTGGTTCCCCTCTTCCCCCCCCCCGCCCCCCCCCCATATGTATACAACACCATATGTTTTCTATGTATACAACACTCAAATAATATAGGCCTTTTTCTCATTCAGTGTGTTCCACCCATCTCCTGTCTATACTTAATTACTTATTTCTAAGTATACAGTGAGTCTTTGTTACAGTTTAGTTGTGGCCTAGCAATGTGGGGTTTGGTACATGACGGGGGCTTCTGGGTGCTACTGCGATTTAAATAATGTTTCACAGTATTATTCTAAAATGATGAAAATAAATAATCACAGCTTGGGTGGATCCAAGGGGTTGCAATGGTGCAGATGCACTGCAGATGACTGCAGTACAGAAGAAGGACCTGGGGACATTTTTTTAAGTCCCCAAAGCAAATAAGAATTCCTCCCTCCCCTTCCTCTCTATGCTTAGCAGCATGGCCTCCCCTGCTCCCCTACCCACTGCTGTCACTGCCTCTGGCAGCCCTGGGGGAAGGGACAGGGGCTGAAAGGAGAGGGAGCTTCAGAGCCACTCCATCTGGGCTCTGCTTGGAGCTGGGCTTATCTAGGGATCCCGGCAACAGCAGCAGGTGGGTCCCTCCTCCCCTTCTCCCTGCCTGGTTTCTTTCTCTCTTACTTCCTTCCCCCCTCTTCCCTCCTCCCCACAATCCCTCTGTTCCTTACCAGACTAGGAGCAGGTGTAGAGGATGGGAGCCCATTTGCTGCTGCTACTGTCTCTAGCCAAGCATGGTTCCATGTGCAACCTGGATGCAGCAGGGCAGGAGTGGCTCTGGAGTACCCCTGACCCTGCTTCAGCTGGGGACAGCAGCATAAGTGGGCAATGGAATGGAAGGAATGAGCCACTGATCATGGAGGCAGGAGGAGGACGGAGGGAAGATTCTTACCTGCTTGAGAGACTTTAAACATACCTGGCTGCTGCTTCCACAGCCATAGTCTGTCCACACTGGTGTGTGGGGTGGAGGGAGGCTGGGAGCGAGCATACAGCCACCCCTGCAGCACAAATTGCTGCTCTGCACCCCGCTTTCTGAAATCCTACATCCACCCATGATTGCAGCTATATTCACCTCCATAAAGAACACAAAGGGTAACTTATTAAAACCAGACTTATAGCCGAACTCTACATTATTCTTTCACTCCCCACCCAGCATTGGCACTTTCATACTAGGCCACGTTAAATGGAGGCTTTGGAGAGAGCCAGTTAGTGCCCAGACGGAAGAAATAAAAGCGGCCAAGATTGTGATTTGTATTATAACTATGTACAGCCTCCTTGAACAAAGCCAGGGCCAGAGCTGTCTATTACAACAGTGTATATCTTTGATTTCAACATTTACTATGAATTTATGCTGAGGTAACTGATAGTTTGGGCTTACCCAAGTGTAACTGAGGCCCTGAGTACCTTTATTTGAAACTTTTAATTGTTTCAAATAAGTAACACCTGAAAAGTGTTTCTGGCCTTGCAGTTTTTACAAGCAGAGTTCCAGTTCTGTCAGTCTAAAGAATGGCAGATATGAGGATATTGCAATGTCCTAATCATTGGTTAATCTTGCTATGAATAGAGCAAAGCCAGGCACATTTAAGTGGTCAGCAAGTTTTATTGTGGTTCTACATTTCAGCAAAATCTTGCGTCACCAAAGGCAACTCTGCCTTTGTCCTGAATCCTGTGAGAAGTCAACTGAAAACAAATTCTTTTAGTTTTGGACACATTTGTAGATGGGGCTTGGCAACATTTTCTTGCAGTAGTAGAACAATTGCCCAGCATGGGTGAAAGGACGACTTCCACTTCTCCCCACCACCACTTCTCACTGCCTAACTGTAGCATGGCAGGTACAAAGCACCCAGCCATGGTGCAGTGTGGACGAAGCTCTCTGCTGCCAAAGCTCCTGCTCCATGAACTGGATCCAATAGCTGTAGAAAGTCCAAGTCCAAGGCACGTAGCTGGGATGGTAGTAAATAGTGCCTCTTTCATCTTTATCTAGTCAAATACATCTCTACTCATTGGTGAACCTGTGGATCAAGCACTTTTAATTATTCTCAATATTGAGCTTCCCAGTTCTAGATATTTCTCAGTAGCTCAGTCTGTTCCTCTATTCCTATTCCTTTGTCAGATCTAACTTTTTTCTGCTCTTAATTCTGACGTGATCAAACCGTAAGTATTAATAGTACGTTACTAGTTTACTGATCTTTTCTCCGAGTCTTATCCAAAGGCAAAATCCAAAATGTTCAGAAGTGCCTCAAATAGAGAAATTTGTTACAGGACACTGAAAAAGACATTGAAGTCAAAGGAAAAGCTCCCACTGACTTCACTGGGTTCTGAACTGGGCTTCAGAGCTTCATAGAAGCGGAACATGTAAGGATATTGTGTATTAGTGAAACTGTGACCCTCACTTTTGCGGAATAGCTGTTGTCCTGGTTCCTTCCTTCTCTTTTCGTGACTCTTACCTGTTAGCTTTGTCATCTTTCTTGGCTAGCATTGATCTGTTTTTTGTCAGTAGCTAGGGCATTTTAGATAATGAATTTTAGGTAATGAATTAATGTCCATTTTATAACCAAATGGATGGCTGGTTTTGACATAATAGTCTTGTAAAATCTGTTTACAAGGCATTCTGTGCATAGTGGGAATGGAAAGTGGGGAAAGACTGTCTGTCTTTTGGGCTTGTCTAGCCTACCCTAAAACATGTATTTTTAAAATGCATTAGCTCATAAATTTTGATCTTTGGTTCCCCGCTCTTCAAGTTGTGTGTTAAAAATATAACTTTCTTGTTGACACTACAGTTAATGTTCTAGTTAACACATTTCAAAACCCAGGTATTAGCCTAGGCTAGACAAGCCCTTATTGAGGCTTGTCGGAAGGAAGAATCTGTGTGTTAAATACATCCTATATCTAATTGTAGGAGGAAATACAGTACTTCTTCTTACATCAGCAGCTTAAGTGGCTAGTATAATTACATGGCTATTATAGTTTGGCCCAGATACTTATTGCAGAGTTGTATATGTATTAAGAACAGGGTGTTGTCTGGTGGTAACAATTATTTCACCAGACTTTCCTGTGAAGCCTGTGTGGTCAGTATGATAGCAGGATTTGTTTTGTTTTGCTTGACTTATTAAAGTTTTTTATTTCTTGTTTGTTTTCTGTGTTTGTGTATGATAGATGCTGTAGAAAAGTACCAAATTTACCTGAATCTAAGATGACTCCAGGGGGCAGGTGGTGGTGAGGCAGTCAGCAGGAGAGTCAAGTGGTCTGATCCTGCCTTCAGCCATTTGTTCCCCCCTCACCTCCCCACTTGTTCCTCTTCATCTCTGGTGCCTGCCTCTGCTACCTGCTCCTCCTGCCTGCCTTGTCCTGCAATGCCTGCCTTCTTGGGCACCTCTCCCATTCTTCTCACTCTGTTGTCTACCACCCTCTGCCTGCTGCCAGTTTCTTTGCCCTCCCACTTCTCCTTACCTTCCCCTGGCTTCTGTTGGGGCTCAGCTCTGGACTGGGGCAGGGAGCATGGAGCACATGCTACATCTTGCTTCAGCCTGGCCAGCACCAGCTGTTGTGGCAGCAGCAGCTTCAGCCCCAGCCTGGGAGCCAGCGCCAGAGTTGTTGGGCTTGGACTGGAGATCGCTTGTGCTCCATGCATCCTGCTTCCCACCAAAGCATGGCTCTAGTGGGAGCCAGAGCTGCAAAGGGAAGACAAGCAGCAGCAGGAAGCAAAGGCAGAGAAGAAGAGAGGCTGTGAGGGGCAGGTCAAGGGGCAGCTACTGGGAGCCCTGCCACTCCCCTCCCCTCCCCTCCCTTGTCTTGAAATCTAAGACCCACGTTGAGGTGGGGTGTGTGGAGATCTTGGATTCAGGTAAATACAGTAATATTTGTGCTGTCAGCATGATACTTGCATTACAAATAACTTTTCTTTATATGCCATAATTAATTATCAAAATAACCACTTTTTAAAATGTTCTCTCATAGGAAAAAATACTAGATAAGATGTCCTCTTGACAATTTGATATCAAGTGGAACATGGTGAATGTTGCTTGGGTGTTTATGTACAGGCCAAAATTAAAAAAAAAAAAAAAGCGGGAACTTGCAAAGTTGCATTAAAGTACATGGTGTAATTCTTATGAAGTTGGTAACTTCCTTTTTGGATCGGAAGTGCAATGACCCTGAACTGCTTTAAGAATTATTTCAGTTTCAACCTCTGCAAAAGAGACCATTTGCAGCTGAAGTTGTCTCTGGGTCCCTGTTTAATAAAAGTACTTTGAAAATGAATACAAAATGTTCTTTGGTATAATTTAATCCATTGTGACTTCTTTTTAAAGACTATAAGGTTCACGCACAAAGAGCAGAGAGATTTAAAAACTACAGTCTGTATGTTCTATAAGTAGAACATTTGTTTTCATCATCTATTCTATAGTAAGCGGGAATCTAAGATTGTCCCACTGAGAAATACTTTGGTAACTTGTCTGGAACCTAATGGCTGCTGCTAATTTGTATGCACCAAAGTAAATTGTAACTCCTCCCTCTCAATAAGGAGGTGCAGTTTGTGTAAATTAGTCTCGGCATGCTGTACCTTATCCAAATAAATCTGTCTCCCTGGGTCACCCCTCCATATTCAAGATGATGGTGATTTGTAGATCATATAATCTAAATTATATGATCCACGTATGATATAGATCATATCATCTAAATGTAGATCATATAATCTAAATATAATCTAGTGCTTAGTCTTGTAAGCAGAAGGAAGTGAGGGAACTAATTTACCAAAACAAACAAACAAATAAACAAACCAAACAAACAAATGTCCTTCTAATTGTGTTGAAACTGATGACTACTTTAGGGATCCTAAATTATATATCTTTTGAATGATTAAAATTGAACACCCTTACTTTTTAAAAACATCTTCACCTAATGATAAAAATCATCTGAAGGTAGCAGATCTGAGGAGTGATAGCTATTTTGGGTTCGTTTCTAACAAAAATATTTCGCCCCCCCTTTTTTTTCTGTGCTTTCAGCAAAAAGAGCTTATAGAGCTTATATACAAATACCCTATTTTCCATCAGTGAGATACATGGGCGACGCGTAGGGGTGCACACGGGTGCATGTGCACCTCCTGAGTGTGACGGTGCACCCCCTGTAAAAAAGTGGCACTGACACTGTCGGCGATGCCTGCGGGCAGTCACCGCTCGCCACACTGCCGCCAGCAGTGGCATCTGCGGGCAGTCTGTGATTCCTGGTGGCCGCTGCCACTCCCCAACCACTGAGTGTGCCAGCTGCATCTGCAGGAGCTCCCCCACTTACCGCCTCTGTGTTCCCGCTGCTGCTGCCGTGCTCCCACAGCCGCCGTGCCCCCCCAGCTGCCAGAGGCATGCACCGTTCATGGTGAGATATTTGTGTATTGCAGTGTTTGGCTCGAAATAGGCAGGCAAAGCAAATTTAGCAAGGTAGAATTTTTTGCCTGTAAGCCTAAACAAAGTGGGTTAATTTAATACTGCCAGAATCCGTGTGAGGACCAGAAGCAACAAATTCTATTGATCCATGCATTTGTGCCTACCTGTTGCTGGAAGGTGTTATAAGGCTTCGGCCTTCTCTTACTGGGCTCCTTGCCCCCAAGCAACGTCAGGGTGAGGTTCGAGCTCGGATGCCACCTGGGTGGTATGGGTGCTGCCCTTACTCACCTGCCACGACTTTGATGTTTTTGTTGGGGAGGCAGTTCCCTTCAGGTGCCCCCCCCCCCCCGAGGATAAAGACGCCTCAGTCCCTGTTCTTGCTTTGTGGGGCTCCAAACCTCCCCTTTACCCCACCATTACCACATCCATGGCCAGGATGGATACTATCCTTTCCCTCTTCGCGTGGCTTGCCCACCTCCCACTGAGTCAGACCTTCCTGGTCAGTTTGCCCTTCACTGTAGCTGGTTCCTTGACTTCCGGCTGATTAGTGCCTATAAGCCAGCCCTGTCTTCGGGTTAGCTAGGGCTTCCAACAAAAATCAACACCCAGATTTCCACCAGAGGGTTCCCCCTGGGATCTTGTCTCCCAGTACCCGTTTTATAGTCCAAAGTAAAGAAGAAACTTGAAGGAACAGCTGAGGGACCCACTTGTCCCTATGCCCTGGGTGACTACAGGGGTGGGCTGCCATTCTGTGCCCCACCCTGGTCCAGCTCCTCAGTTTGGCCAGCACTGGCCCCCAGCTAACCTGGAGTTGCTCCTGGTCTTCCCCGGCTTGGAAGAGTGCATGGTTCCCACGCTGGGCTGCTCGTGCCCTGCCCCGCTGTGCCCCCCATGTGGGGTAAATTCTCCTGCCAGTGCCTCCCGCCTCCTGTGCCAGGGCGCTCTGCTCCCCATCTCTTGCCTGCAGCTGGGCAACCTTCCTCCTCATTGCCTGCATGTCTGGATCGACATCCTTTCTCCCTTCTACTGGCATCTCTGGATCAGTGCTTTTTTCTTCCTCCAGTGTCTCTGGGTTGGCGTCCTCTTCTTTCCCTGCCGGCGTCTCTGGGTCAGCTTCCTCCTCTTCCTTCCCCAGCATCTCTGGGTTGGCGTCCTCTTCTCCTGCCATTCGCCACCCCTCAGCTGTTTTCCTGCCTGCTATTTGAGCAGCCCACGGTTTGCAGAGGCTCCGCCCACGTCCCTTGCCGATCCGTAGCTGTAAGCGGCTCTGGAATTGTGGGGCCGCCACCTGCGCTTCCTCCCAGCTGCTGCTCTTCAGGATCTCTAGGGTGAGTACCGGGGTGCATGGGGTGGGGGTCTGGGACCCTTTAGAGGGGCTTTCACTGCCCTTTTCACACTACCTCCTAGATCCCTAACTCACACTGGGAAAGTAAATATGGGGCGTGTCTACGTGTGCAAATGCTGGGGGGTGGATTTACTTTAGAGAGGTCCTAGCTCCAGCTCCCTGATCAGGAAAGAGGGCTTGGAAAGCCCTGCAGGGGTGGGGAAGATCCCAGCCCCTTGCTCCAGTCCACCAGTGGGGCAGCTCACTGCTGGCTGCCCCACCAGCAGGTCGGGGCAGGGGGCTGGGATTTGCCCTTCCCCTGCAGTTCTTTCCAATTATGTCATAAGTCCAAGGACTGACTGTACTGAAACCAGTGTACTGGCACTTCCCAGGAGAGTGACAATACTACCAGGCTATAAAGCAGGCTGGATGGGACATCCTCCCCCTCTCCTTTTGAAGAACCTGGTCAACTCTGCAGCCAAGAAGACTATAGTCATAGGGCCAGAGGAAAAAAAAAACAAGGGGGAATGTGACACTGGGAAGATGAAGTATTCTTATCACTGGAAAATGGGGTTAACATCAGCAAAAAAAAAATCTTGGGGACATGGAATGGAACCCAGGCCTCCTTCCCAGCTGAGTGCCTTAGCGACCAAGGTACAAAGTCAGGTTCCTTCTTGCTTTCATGCATGTTCACTTGCTTTTAGTATCTCTTTCTGTCTCCCACCTTATGAGTGTTGCATTCTTTGCCTATACAGTGGGCCCTGCAGGCCATTTCCAAAAGTCTGTACCTGACATCTGTATCACCTTGTTAGACATTAATTTTAAGAAGTTCCTGGAACTCTTAACACTTGGATTGTCTGCACATTAACACCTGAAACTGGTCTGAAGCACACTTTAGTCAATAAAGTTACACCATTCCAGGGCAGGTTTCTCTCTGGTCTGTGTTACTCAGCTTGTGTTCTATGAATCTGTGGCCAGTCCCCAAAGATGAGATGCACAAGTTGCAGTCCTCGAGGATCCCAGGGTGCAGTGTCCCCTCCCCCACCATCCTGTGTGGACAGACTTTCTACCTCCTAAACTCTACTGTCCCGGAGGCAGTTCTGGCACCAAGCCAACTCCCCCTCCCACCCTGGGGGTGGGACCTTCCCACCCCCAGGAGTGCACCCTTAATGCAAACAGCCTGTAGGGCACCAATGGGTCCTGGGGTGTGTGTGTGTTGGGGGGGGGGGGGCGGGGAACACAGGGAGGGTGTGTGTGTTGGGGGGGGGGGGGGGCATGAATCAAGGTAGGAGGCTGCATTGGATTCCCATGATCTGGTGCTTCTTTCCTGTAGGAGGGGCGGTAGCTTCCCCAAAAGAGTCTTGTCTCACCACTCCTATCTCCCAGGCATGCTGGGAAGCATGACCAGCAGCCTCACATCCCAATCCCAAATCTCAGTTTATTATGCGAGCCCTTCCTTAAATTTACTTCCTCTTTATTTACTTATTTTTATTTCATCCTTCAGTGGCTGACTTCCTTCATTTCACCACCCTTCCCCTATCCCCATTTCCTTCTACCTCCCACTTCATTACCCACCCCCATCCCATTATGTCTCTGTCTTCATGTTCTCACCCCTTGCTCTCAACAACTCATCTCTCACTCCCACCTAGAGCAGGGACAGAAGGCTGTCTTGGCTTACCAGCCCTATAGTGGTAACTTACAGCTGTAACTCCCAGTTGTGCTTTTTGCTTCTAAAATGTTGATTGGTGTCAGTGCTAGGTTGAGTTTGGAGAACTTGCACCTTAAAGCTAAAAACCTTCTCCAGCTGCCAACCACCTGCACAGCTGAAGCCTGACTAGGAGCTACAGCTGTGAGTTGCCACTACAGGGCTGGTGTGAGATGGGGTGGGGCAGAGGGACATAAGAAGTAGTTTAAAAATAATACAGTAAAAGCTGCGCTATCCGGCATCTTACAAGCCAACATGCTGTACTAACCAGCATGCCGGCTTGTAAGATAAAGTAAAACTGGAAGTGCCCACCGTGGCATTTCCAGTTTCTCCGAGCCCCCACAGCTGAGGGCAAAGCAGCTTGTGCTGCCGAGCCCTCATGGCCTGGGGGCATAACAGGCTGCGCAGGGCTGTGCAGGGCTTGCCTCCCTGTCCTGAGGGACCCGCAGGGCCTGCGGGATGGGCGGTGATGCGGTGGGAGGGATGGCAATGCCACAGGAGGGGCAGAGAAGTGGGACATGGTGGGAGAAGTAGTGGCTGGGGCCACTCAATTAACTGGCATATATTGTTATCTGGCATTCCCCATGACGGATAACAGAGCTTTTACTGTAAAAAGAAATAAGAAGATCTCATTTTAATAAATTGGGATTGGGGTGTCAGAGATACTAGTTGTGCTTCCCAGGGTGGCTGGGAGGTGGGAACAACTGCCCCTGCCCTTCTGTGGGACCCCATTTTCCCCTCTACATCTCCCCCACTTCCTTCCCACCTATACTCCTGGACCCATCTGTGTCTTGCAAATGGGTGGTGCTAGAAGGGGGAAGGGGAGGCTATAGACACCCCAAAATTTGCTTTAGCCCCCCCCCCCCCCACGACCCAA
>NW_005842215.1:1410477-1425886 GCF_000455745.1 Alligator sinensis
TGAGCGCTGCCACTTCCCCCGGGCCACCGCCACATGCCCCATGCAGCTGAGCCTGCCCCACTCTCACCTGCAGCACAGCCCCCAAGTTTTCTCTCTAGCCCATCTCACCCCCTGCTCCCCCCACACACACACTGGGAAGAGGCTGGTGCTGCCCCTGCTTGCAACCTAGCTAGCTGGTATGTGCTCTGCAGGCTATTTGCATGGGGTTGCACCCCGAGGAGTGGGAGGGAGAGTTGGCTTGGTGCCAGAACTGTCCCCTGAGCAGTAGAGTTCAGGGGGTGGAAAGTTTGTCCATGCAGAATAGGAGGGAGGGAGAGGGAGCACTGCATCTTGGGATTCTGGAAGACTGTAAATTGGGCACCTTATCTGTGGAGAGAGGCTACATATTCATGGAACCAGGAGCTGGTAATATGGATCATAGATAAACCTGCACTGGAGTGGAGTAACTTTAAGCCACCTAAAGTATGCTTAACATTAGTTTTGGGTGCCAATGGGTGCCAATCCAGGGATTAAGAGCTTCAGGTGCCACCTAAAATTAATGTGCAACAAGGCCTTAAAAGCCCTTAGAAACCATAAGGGGCTTCTCTCTCAGTAGAACACTGGTAATTGGGATTTTATTGACTCACCAGGGTTCCCTCATTAAATCCCCAGTTGTGTATTTAAGGTCTATATTTAGATGCATCTATTTCAGTGTTTTGGAGGCTGTTTTCATGGTAAAGCTGTATGCTTTTTCCTTGGCTCTGTAGCCTCCAAATCAAGCTGAGATACAGAGATGGTATCAGAAGTAATTCTTGCATCTGCTAGAGGACTAAGGATGGGGTGGGGAGAGGCATTGTTAAATCTTAATGACTTTCCATTTAAATAGAAACACCCTTAAATGAATCATAGAATCATATCATAGAAGTAGGGTCGGAAGGGACCTTGTAGATCTTCAAGCCCGCCCCCCTGCCTGGGCAGGAGGAAAACTGGGCTCAAGTGACCCCAGCCAGGTAGGCATCGAGCCACTTCATTGTAGGGTCTGCCCTGCTGTCCCTGGATCATGCGGGTGGCCCTCCTCTGGACCTTCTCAATGTTGTCCACATCCCTCTTGAAGTGGGGTGCCCAGAACTGGACACAATACTCCAGCTGTGGCCTGACCAGTGTCACGTAGAGGGGAGGATCACCTCCGTGGCCCTACTTGAGATGCACCTGTGGATGCACGATAGGGTCTGGTTAGCCCTGCCGACCGTGACCTTGCATTGTCGGCCCATGTTCATCTTGGAGTCAGTGATGACTCCAAGATCCCTTCTGCCTCCGTGCTCTCAAGAAGGGTTTCCCATCTTATAAGTGTGCTGCCGGTTACTACTGCCCAAGTGCAGCACCCTGCACTTGTCTGTATTGAAACGAATAACAAACCTCTTTCTGTGATGGGGTTGGTAACCAAGTAGTGCATCATTTGATAGGGTTTGATGCTGTCAACCTGACAGGAGATTGTAAAATTTTAGAGGAATAAGTGGCTAGATTCATAAAAGGACTAGAATTTTTTGCCTAACCTTTGGGTGTCTTGCTACTTAGTAGAATCTAAAGCAGTAAGTTAAGCATAGAAATAATATAAGTGCATGGGGGAAATTGTGTATGTAAAGAGTGGGTTCCATAGGAAGTAGCATGCTGAATGGGAAGCTGCCTAGGCCCGTTAATAGGAAATGGCGAGAAGAAGTATACATCTTTGGTACCAAAGCCAGTTGAGCTTTACACACTTAGCTCTTCCATGTATTCCAGAGTTTTCCACTGGTTTTGGATTCAGAGCTCTGAAGCCTCTCCAGGAGGCAAGAACTTAAGTTGGTTGTTACTGATGCAACTGGAAGAGAAAGTGGTCCCTTTTTCAGTGGATACAGCACTCGTTGACAAATCCCAGAATTCTGTCATCACTGGGTTATAAAGCATTCTGGGGTTTTCCTCAATCCTTCTCATTGAAGCAGCTCCACTTTGCATGGCACAATTAAGTACTCATTGGCTCAAGAGAGAGAACACAAAGGAGGTGACAATCACCAACCAATTGTCAAATGACTCTTGAGCTGGTGAGGAAACTGAAGCAGATTTGTGTGCAGGGTTTGTTGGTTTTTCCCATAAATCTCTAAATGTCTTGTGCTGTCTTTGAGCAAAGTATGATCCCTTTAGAATTCCCTGCTCTTTTTTTTTTTTTTTTTTAAGCAGTAACAAAAACAACCCCTCCCCTTGTGTTTTTGCTTCAATTAGCATGGAACCTGAATGGTTAAACTTTATATCAGCATATACCCATATAGATTGGGTAAATCTCATACCAGGGAGGAATGCAGAGACTTAGGGCACCTGTACACGTGACAGCTCTGCTAATTAGCATGTGTCAGAGCAGACTTGATTAATCGAGTCTGCTAGAGCATGTTAATTAGCATGCTGCAGCAGCCTCCACATCATGTGTATTCAGTGTCCCTGCATTTCAAAACAGCAGTTTTAGTTAAATTGCTCATGGAAAAAGCTTTAGTTAAAATGCTCCCATCACCATTTTAAAGTGTGGAATGCTGAATACACGTGATGCTGCTGGCGCTTAAAGTGCCCCCCTACCTCCACCCCACCCCACCCCACCCCACCCAAGAGCACATGTATAGACGTCTTAAGGTTCTAGGCACCATAAATGACTTTTCTGGAACAGTTAGTCTGGAAACCCTCAGGAAGAAAAGGCTATTCTCTGTCAGAACTGATTAGTTGAGTGCCTCGGTACAGTGGAACTTTCTAGCACAAGGCACGGTGAGACGGGAATTCTCGGCACGATGGAGAGCCCCGGCGTGGAAAAGTTCCTGCTGCTCATATGCAGATGTTCATACTCTAATTGGCCGGTTTCAAATTATTCCTACGGGGCGGCTGGCAATTGGCTCGCTAGCCGTATAAAGGGTTGGAGTCGTTTCCGCCCAGGTTGGAGAACTCCGTGCCCGTCTCGGAGTGGAACCTGGCAGTCTGATCACCCGCCGATGACTCCCCGTCGCCGACCCCCCCCGACGTACCCCCGTGTCCTGCGTGCTCGAGTTCAGACCCAGTTTAAAGATATCTCGTCTCATAAGAGCTCCTCGGTTTGATTGTAACAGAAGTTGGAGTTTGAAGTTAACTTTCTTCCTACGCTGTACATCGTGACAGTGTAAGTAAAGCCATCTTTGTTTGAACCAGTACGCGTTTGTGCCTAATTCTACTCCAGCATTCGCAAGTACCCATCTGTTCGTTCTGGGTTTGTGGCTACAACCCAACCGACCCTTCCCGGATCCCAAGCTCGGTCACCCACATTCTCGATTTAATCCTAAATGGTGCACTGGACCTGGTACAAGGAGTAACAATTGTTGCTCAGCTTTTAACTTTAAAAAGGGCAGCTTAGAAAAAAGTGAGGGTGCTAGTTAGAAGCAAGAAAAGGAGCACTAAAGAAGGTTAAACATTTGCAGGCAGCAGGGGAAACGCCATATTGAAGACACAGAAGCTGCACCTACATAAGTGTTTACTGCAGTTGCCTACTTAGCTCTGCAGTAAATGTCTCAGCAGCTACACATGCAGTGCTGTTAGGATGGAGTAAACTAATTAACTGTGCAGGAAGATAGTACTTGTAAATACAAGTACTATCCTACTGCGTTTTTTTTTTTACTCTGCAGCAGTGCATGTATAGATGCCGATGGGGCTGGCTGGAGCGCAGGGATGCTTCTGTGCTGGGGCTGCCTCCACACCACACTGATTCAGATCAGAGCAGTCTCAGCCTGGCAGGCTGAGCCCCTGGGCCTCCTGCCAGCCAGGGATGCTCCAACTCAGCTCAATCTGCTGTGGTCTTGGACTTGCATTCAAATGGCACATATGGGAGCAATAAACTCCAGCACGATATGTGCACGATATGTGCTGGAGTTTATTGCTCTGTGCTAATATCATGTGTAGACATGCCCAGAGTGAATTCATGCTGCAATAAAAAAAAAATTAAAAGTGGGGGGAGGGGTGGAATTGGACCAAAATGGAATGTATCATTAACCCTTTACACATGGTGTACCCAGACCTTGAATACTGCATATGCTTTTTATCCCCTCACTTCTAAAAGGATACAGAAAAACTAGAAAAGGTACAGAGAAGGGCAACAAGGATGATCAGAGGTAGAGGCAGGTTGCCACATGAGGAGAAACTAAATAGGTCAGGATTTTTTTTGCTTAAAAAGGAGATGCCTTGGTGCAGGCATGATAGATGTTTACAAAAATAATGATGAGAATATACATTTATAATGTACTATATCTTGAAATCCTAGAACTAAGGGACATAAATGGAACTATTAGATAGTAAGTTTAAAACTAACAGAAGGGAGTTCTTGTTTCACATAGCATTTAACTAACTTGTGAAATTCATTGCCACAAGATGTTGTGCAGGCTGATAGTTGACCTCAGTTCAAAAGGGAATTGGGCTCAGCCTTGGTCTTGAGAGCTTGGGATGGAAGTACTCCAGGAGCCCATTCCTTGTAAATGGTGTCAGACAGCTTCTGTTACTACTCTCTACAAGGCCCAAACCAGGCTAAAGCCTTTCAAAATCTTGGGGCATTTTTACACGTGCAAGCACCGCAGTGCCAGGCCCTCTGAAAAGCGCCCAGCACTGTAACGCTTGCAGTTGTATAAGTGGTGAAATGCACATCAGAGGTGCTTTAGTTTAAATGTGCACATTGGTGATGCGTAGAGGGTGCACTTGGGTGCACGTTCACCCCCTGAGCTAGGCAGTGCACCCCCTGCAAAAAGTGCCACCGCCGCTCCCGGTGGTGCCTGCAGGCGGTCTCCCCTTGCCGCCCCTCCCACCGCTGACACCACTTGCGGTGTCTGTGGGTGGTCCACAATCGCTACTGGCTGCTGCTGGGCTCACCGTCCCCCACCACCAACACTGCTGCAGCCACCTGTGGGAGCTCCCCACTCACCGCCGCTACACCACTGTTGCTGCCACCTGCGGGCAGTCACCATGCCCCCCAGCCTCCAGGGGAACGTAGCATTCATGAATGCGCACCGACATTTTCTCCACACCGACATGCATTTTGTCATTTATACAACTGCAAGCAGCGATGTGCAGTGTGTGTCGGCTCCTGTGCAAAGCAGACTCGATTAATCGAGTCCGAAGTAGTAGATCTCCAGCGCATCCAAGAATGAAAAAGTATGTGTATAAATGCCCTGGGTGAACTCAGAGCCAAGCAAAGCTGCCTGCTAAGTGGTCAGCAGGGGGAGCTCAACCACATACATGAAACTAATCTTTGTGTCAAAATCTTTTTTTTTTTTAAAGAGCAAAAAAAGAGAGTTTGGTCAGACTGGACCCATTTGGAAATCCAGGCTATTATGCTCAATAATTCTTGCATCAAGGCCACATACCCGCATGTAGCACCATGAGTTCAGTTAGCACTCATGACTTGATTTCACCTGTAAATTTTCCAGAGATAAATCCTATTTGAATAAGATCATCCTACTGGAACCCAGCTAGAAATATCATCCATAGTAAGTGGATTCTTTCTCACGTGCTCCCACCTAGTCACAGGTGCATTTTTACTAAAAGCCAAAATTAAAATGGGAGAATCTTTTATAAGGGATTAACTGGATGCATGAGTGGGGGTTTTTTGTCAGTAGTGTATGATGGGCCAAAACTAGGTTGAAGTACAAAGCTCACTTTGATACAATTAAGCATCAGATTGAACTCAAAAACCAAGTGAAAAACAAAGGACCCTAGACAGTATTTCTCTTATGGCAAAGGCTAAGTTATACCTTTCATTGTAGGCAGTCGTAGTGCCTGGAATTCAGTTACTGTAGAATTTGTTAAAGCCTTTTCTTTGCCTGTCATTAGTACTTCCAAAGGATATATAGGATCTTGTTTCTTATTTTAAGGATAAAATTGTGGAACAGCTAATGAAATTTAAATGAGTTAGTTTTACTAGCATCTGCTAATGTTAATATGGATGTTTTAAATTGGAATTTCAATTGGAATTGGGTTAGTTTTACTAGCATCTGATAATGTTAATATGGATGTTTTAAATTGGAATTTCAAATTTCAAAACAAATTTGGTCTTGTGGACTGTTTACACAATTTTGCTAAATAAGGCTGAAAAGTGATTGAATTTATAGGTTTCAACATACTGTCTTTGCAGTATGTAACTTCTTCTTTTAGAGCTTCTGGTTGTAATAAATGGCCATACTTTACCTTTAGGTGAGTACTGACAATATTATGTGTAGGACACTAATAGTAAGTTCCTTCTCTATATAACTTACTTAAATTTCCATGTCCTCCTGTGCAATTTTGGCATGGGTCTGAATTTTGAGATTTGTGTATTGAGTTAAGGACTCCATGTTGCTTGGACCATAGGTGCAGACCTTTATTTCCTGGAAAGTGACAATATAAACTTCATGTCAAACCACTTGTCACTTTTTTTAATGAAGCTCTGTGCCCAAACTGATCCTGTTGTCCTGGCCAGACTACATAGAAGCAAAATCTATATTTAAGATAATCAAAAGCTATCAAGCAAAATTTGCTTTTATTTTTCCACATATATAATTTAATAAAATAATCCAATTAAAACTGAATAGTTGGGGGGAAAAAAGTTGTTCTCAACTGAATAATTTTTCTGTAGTATCACACTTATTTCCAAAAGAGGATTAAAATGTAACAAATCATATGTTTTTAGATATATAGTGTTTAAAAACCTTCTCTTACATAATTTTTCTCAGCAACACTACTGCAGAAACAGAACAAAACTCACAAATTTACTAAAGTAATAATATAAGCCTTTTTATTGTACGTAACAAGGAAAGCCTGTTCAGGTTAACTGGCCTCTTATGTGATTGGCATTCTGTTCCTGCCAGTGACCAATGTTGAGTGAGAGATACAGTACAGTACAAAAATGATCTATAAAATTACAGTGTAGACACTGTGCTGTATGTGGGCAATATTTTCTGTAGTTATGACTTTAAGAATGTACTTGGGTCGGTGGCAGTAAAGGGCACTTGTGCCAATGTATATGTGACCTATGACTGTTTAGGAGAATGGCTACCAGTATCACTTCTATGGCACAGGTCCCTTGGGAATGTGTGAAGAAGTTGTGGCCTTGTCAAGGTCCAGGGGGGATAATCATTAGGGAAAACATCAATGAATATAGACTGTTGTTTTAAGATCTGTGGTTCAACCCTACCTGCGTTCTTCCTCCAAATGCACAGTACCTTGCTTTTAAAAGGCTGTCTGCTCACTAGGAGTCGGTCACTGGTCAGAGATCCCAAGGAGCAGAACTGCAGGTACTGAACATAAATTTAGCCTGCTGAGCGAATTGTAGTTAGCACATGAAGCTCTGTCAGTGTGGAAGGATCATGCAATTCCATTTAAAAGAGACAACAGGCCAAGTCTGAGATGTGAGCAAGGGCACTGAGAGACAAGTATGTGTGTGTTTAGTTTGCATGCTATGCTTGTGTTGCAGGGCACTAAGGTGCCTGCTCCTTTAAGGGCAGAAACTGCCTTGGGAGAGGGCCCTAGCAGTCGGGCAGGAACCCCACAGGTGTAGGTTACTGTGGCAGCATGCTAATGCGGGAATTAGCCTGCACCTGCACCTACACCTGGTCAGCTGACTAGAAGAGGCAGGGCCCTGGGCGCACATAAACCCCAGGGCTGGGACTAGAGAGTCAGTTCTCTGCCAGCAGCCAAGGGGAAGGAGCTCTCTTAAAGAAAGCTAAGTGAAGATGTTTGACTGCCTGTTCTGCTTCTGGTAGGATTCAGGGACTCCAGGAACTCACCAGATACCCTGGCCTACAAGGTATGTAGTGCTGGGAGGAAGGGTGACTCTTGTAAAGGAACAGAGCACTCCCTGAACTGCTTCTATTATGTTATAGCCCAGGGGCTCATATTTTGGTTATTACTGATAAACTGGTGGATTGGGCTGACGCTACTGGGGAAGGAGGAGGCCTCATTGGGGGGCCCACTACAGTGTGGGGGCTCCAGCACCAGTGTGGGCGCCGTGACAGAGGGAGTGAGCAGACCCCAGTGCCAGTGTGGGCTCAGTGATAGGCAGGGTGAGCAGATCTCAGCGCCAGAGATGGCGTAGTTACTGAGGCTGGACTAAGCTGAGGCCTCAACACAAGGAGACAACATTTACATAACATCTGTGAGGCATGGGGCATGATAAAGGGGTGGTTTTGGAGTCACGCATCTAGCCCATAAGGCTTGGGGGTATCGCAAGGCACCTCCTGACTGTGGGACCCAATGAAGGGGTCCAGCTATCCATGGGGTTTAGAAGAGACTGTCAGTGCTGTGACTGAGCAGCAGCTCGAGAGAAGCCTTCCAATCCACCATTTATGACAGCAAGACGTGGCAGACAAGATTAGTAGATGCCCATAGGGAAGAGCTTGCGTGGTCACGGTGCCCTAGGGACATCATGGCCATCACTGGGGTGGCTGTATCATGACAGCTTGTAATAGCAGTCTCAGTCACTGGTCAAACTACACCCACTACCTTCATCACTTGTCACTTCAGGCTGTTTCTGATCATAATGTTTCTTACTTACTTTTAAATAGTTTAATTTTAAATACCATGTAATATTTAATACATAATTTGTCTAGCTCTGTCTTTAATTTCCATGTAGGCACTACAACAGTTTCCTAACTTCCTGGAATAACAACTTTATTCATTACTAATGCTAACTCACTTTGAATATTCTTAGGTAATCCTTTGTGGCCTATTAAGAATTAAGCATCTGGTTTAATGACTGCCTCTGAGATAAACATCTGTGTAAGTGACTGTAGCATATCCACTTTCTCAGTAGGAGTTGATCTGATCTCAGTTTCCAATGTCTTAGCTGTTTTTGTAGTGTAAACTGCATACTCAATAGGAGCACCTATACACAAGTGCAGAGGCTGCTCCGACGTGCCGTAATTCCAGCATGTCAGAGCAGACTTGATTAATCGAGTCTGCTGCAGTGTAGCACTTGCTGCGCTCCAGCAGCCTCCTGAATCTTCTGTATTGGCATCTCCATGCTTAAAAAATGGAGGTGGGGGCACTTGAAGTAAAGCTCGTGGAATGAGCTTTACTTCAAGCACCGCAACCACCATTTTTGAGCACGGGGATGCTGATACAGGAGATGCAGCAGCACTTTAATTAGAGTGGCTCTTGGAGCCGCTCTAATAAAAATGCCACCCCCCACCCCCCAGAGCATGTGTAAAAGTGACCTGTGTGTCTGCTTGCTGGAGTGTCTACTACTAATCCAGATAAATGATCAGCTATAAATATGTCTTTATTTGAGAATATCCGTTAGTGTCAAAGTATTTTGTAAATGTCACAATACTTACAGTAATCTGGAAGGTGTTATACTCATAGTTTCATAGTTGGTAGGGTCAGAAGGGACCTGAGCAGATCATCAAGTCCGACCCCCTGCCATGGGCAGGAAAGACTGCTGGGGTCAAACAGCCTCGGCTAGGTGTCTATCTAGCCTCCTTTTGAAGACCCCCCCAGGGTAGGAGCGAGCACCATTTCCCTTGGAAGTTGGTTCCAGATCCTAGCCGCCCTGACTGTGAAGTAGTGCCTCCTGATATTTAGCCTAAATCTACTTTCCGTCAACTTATGGCCATTATTTCTTGTTACTTCCAGTAGTGCTCGGGGGCACAGGGACTCTCCCACTGCCTGCTTGTCTCCCCTGGCCAGTTTATAGACTGCCACCAGTTCCCCTCTCAGCCTTCTCTTGTGGAGGCTGAACAGGTTCGGGTCTTGTAGCCTTTCCTCGTAGGGCCTGCCCTGCTGCCACCGACCCCGTGAGTGGCCCTCCTCTGGACCCTCTCGATGCTGTCCACATACCTCCTGAAGTGCGGCGCCCAGAACTGGATGCAGTACTCCAACTGTGGCCTGACCAATGTCATATAGATGGGGAGGATCACCTCCTTGGACCTGCTCGTGATGCAGCTGTGGATGTATGACAAGTTGCAGTTAGCCTTCCTGACTGCATCCCCACATTGGTGGCCCATGTTCATCTTGGAGTCTATAATGACTCCAGGATACTTTTCTGCCTCTGGGCTGACAAGAAGGGAGTTCCTCAGCCTGTAGGTATGCTGCTGGTTCTTTCTCCCTAGGTGCAGTACCTACAATTGTCTGTATTGAATCCCATCTTATACTCATCCGCCCACCCCTGTAACCTGTCCAGATCCAATTGCAGCCTGTCCCTCCCTTCTAGTGTGCCCACTTCTCCCCACATCTTAGTGTCATCTGCGAATTTTAACAAGGTGCTTTTCACCCCCTCGTCCAAGTCGCTGATGAAGACGTTGAACAGTGCGAGCCCGAGGACCGAGCCCTGGGGGACCCCACTGCCAACATCCCTCCAGGTCGAAATTGATACTCAATGATATAGTTAGTTTAGATGCAAGTAATTGGTATCTTCAAAGTTGTTTCTTTTTCAGATATCTGACAGAAACCCTCTAGGTTAAAAAACTACTGTCAGAAACGGTCATCCTGGTTCTGTTCAGAATGTGCATCTAGCTGAACACACTATTGGGCAAATGTCTTGCAGAAAACCTTCTCCCAACCCATTTTTGATTTGTAAGCTTGCTTTGTTACTCGTGTCTATGGTTAAAGAAGGGCCAGGAAGCAATTTTACTCCATGGTCATATTGGTATAGATGCGGGGGGGGGCTTGCCTTCTTCTGTAGTGGGGGGCATGGTCCTCTTCCTTGGATCTCACTAGTGAATCTTAGCAATCCTTGCAGCAGCAGGACACTGGGTGCCATTGTCCCCCCACTTTACCTATGGCATGACAGGGTACTATGCCTTGTGCTTGTGTGTCAGAGTTGACTGTGTAGTTTTGCTAATAGGGTAAACAAAGATTTGTATAGGATAGTTTGGATAGGGATCATCTAGTTCAACCCCCCCACCCACTTCCTGGATGACCTCTGGAGGTCCCTTGCAGCCCTGTCATTTCTGGAATTCTAAGTACTTATTACAGAAAGCAAGAGCATGCTCCCCAAAGGGCCAAGGTACTGGTTGGACAACTACAGTGTCACTAAACTCTACATTCATTCTTTCAGTTGTTATAATGTTCTTTTGCTGGAAGATGTTTGGGTTGCCCTCATATAACAGAAGATAACCTAAATCATTTTTTTTTAAACTAAAACTTAAAGCTTTTGTGGTACAGTGCTAATTCTTGGAATTACTGGGTATCTTATATATCCACTATAGCAGGGGTGTCAAACATGTGGCCCATCAGCTGGGTCCTGCCTGTGGAGCCATGTGATCTAGCCCATGGGCACTGCACAGAGCACAGGAGGCCAGCACGGGGTGCCAGCATGGTTCTGCATGCTGGCAGTGGGGCCAGTCCAGTTTGGGCCCCTGGCCATCTGTGTGCACTGGAGCCAGCACACAGGGCCAGTCTGGCAGGGTGCTTCATGCAGCGCGAGCCCAATCCAAGATGAACATGAGTCATCAGTGTAACGAAGTCATCAGCAAAGCTAACTCCACTTTATCATGCATCAGTAGATGCATGACAAACGGAACCAAGGAGGTGTTACTTCCCCTCTATCGGGCACTGGTCAGGCCACAGTTGGAATACTGCGTCCAGTTTTAGGCGCCACACTTCAAGAGGGATGTGGATAACCCGGGGAGGGTCCAGAGAAGGGCCACTCATATGGTTAAGGGCTTGCAGGCCAAGCCCTACAAGGAGAGACTAGGGCACCTGGACCTTTTCAGCCTCTGCAAGAGAAGGTTGAGGGGCAAATTTGTGGCTGCCTATAAATTCATCATGGGGGAGCAGAAGGGAATTGGAGAGACTCTACTCACCAAGGCACCCCTGGGGGTCACAAGAAATAATGGCCATAAGCTAGCAGAGAGCAGATTTAGACTGGACATTAGGAAGAACTTCTTCACAGTTAGAGTGGCCAAAATCTGGAATGGGCTCCCAAGGGAGGTGGTGCTCTCCCCTACCCTGGGGGTCTTCAAGAGGAGGTTAGATGGGATCTGGGCTGGGGTCATCTGAACCCAGCACTCTTCTCTCTTTCCTGCCTATTCAGGGGGTCAGACTCGATGATCTATTGAGGTCCCTTCTGACCCTAACATCTATGAATCCCAGTTCCCTGTGCTGCCTGCAGTGCATGTGGCCAGTCTAGCCCCCTATGCCACATGCAGCACCCTAGGGTGTCCCACTGGACCCTAGCTCTAGAATGTGAAGACAGCCTGAGGCCCGATCTGGACTTGTCCCAGAGTCGGCATGCAGGGGTGGTGCCACATAGTCTTTGCCCCGAGAAGGTGTGCCACGTGTAGTCCACCCTGCATGCTGTATGCAGAGCATTTCTTGGAGTGGGCTGGTGTGTGTGGCATGTGGGCTGGACCCGCAGACTGACCCAGCGACCCTCATCTGGCTCGTTTGACATGCCTGCACTTCAGAAACGATTATATTAGTAGCTGCCTGTTCCAGGAATGCAACAAGTGGCTTTTATTTTGTTTTCCTAGAATAGCATATTTGGTTGATTTGTAATCCTAAAGGGACTTCTATAAAATCTGCTATAGCTTCCAGAGGTATTCAGATGTCCAGTTTTACCTGCCAGTGTATCCTTTTCTCATTAAATATTGGAAACATTTTCTTGCCGACTAATAGAACGGTGCCTCACTGATAAAGGAAATAATGCAGGCTACAATTAGCAATAGTGGAAGTGACATATTTAATGCTCTCTGCCTTCCTCCGTTAAAGTCAAATTACCGAGCCATTCTGTTAGAACAAAACATGCTTGTTTCTGCTTTTACTCAAAATTGGTAATGGCTTATGTAAGTCTGCCCGAGATAAGCAAAAGGTATCAGTCTCTATAACCATGTACCAACAATCCAATATTTTTGTCAGCATATGAATGCTCCTTAACACACACTACTATGTTAGCTCTCATACAACATGCATCTTTTTTCCTTCTCAAAAATCAGCTGTTACGGTGTCTGTAGTAAATGGCGGAGAGGGTTTGGTAGAAGCACCCTGCTCTGATTCCTGCTCCACAGTGCAACTGCTGAGCCATTACTATTCAGGTAGCAGAGGGACTGTGGCAAAGTGGGAACTCCCTGACTAGCCACAGTGGTAGTCTCCTCACCTGCCTCTGGGCATGCTGCCCGCCTTTCTCTCCTGTCATGTCTTGTTGTCTCTTAATTGGTTCTTAATAAGGCAGAAGGCTGCCCTTTGGATGCCCTATTCTCCTGGGCCTATGTTTGCAGCTCCAACCACCCCTGTACTCCATCCCAAGCCTTGCAGATGTTCCTAACAGCTGAGCTCTGCTCCAGCCTCAACTCATCCCAGTGTTAGGCCTCTCGTTTTCTGCCCCATTATGGGCCACACTCATACCACCTCCCTGTCACTGAGGCCTCTCCCACTCCACCGCCTCTCACACAGTCTCTCTCATACTGCCTCTTTGCAGGGCCACTCTCATACCGCCTCTCCTTTTCCTGGGGCCACACTCACCCTACCCTCACCTGAACGGTCCTGGGGCTTGTTTCCCTGCACTCCCCAGCCAGCAAGCGCATGGCTTCTTGGGCCTCTCCCATGACCCTCATCCAAGTGAGTGCTGGGCAGTTTGCAGAACACTAGAGTGACTCTTCCTCTAGTCCCTCACGAGGTTGCTCACCCAGCTGCTCTGAATTAGGGGCTCCTGACTCGGCCCGTTGTTTACCCATGGCACTTCCTCAGCCGCTCCACCCAATTGGCCTCTGGCCCATGTGTGGCCTCAGGCGCCCAAAGGCTTACCTGGACCTAACCTAGCCCCCATATTAGCAGGGCCTACCCTTGAGCCCCCTGCTCACTGGGACCCACTTCACACCCTTTTCCTCACAGGGCCTCATCTCAGGCCCCCTGTTCACAGGGCCTCACTACTCACCCCTCTCGGCATTCACATGTTGTAATTCCTGGCCCCTAACTTTGGCCTCTCTCCTTGGGCTCTGAGCCCCTCACTCTCCCTGGGCTCCTTCCCCCGCACATGCACAGTTGGGGCTCCTAACCTCTGGGCTCCTTGCCTCTTCACTGCGCTCTCCAGGCCTCCCACCTGCCACTTGGGTGCAGGCTGTCAGGTGCCCCACTATGCCCAGCTCTACACCTTCAACTCCACTGAGCCCCCTACTCTGCCCCCCCTACTTTGGGGTCTGGGGTCACTCACATACCCTGCAGACTCAGGTGGTTGTAGCCATACCTGGGTCTTGCACCCCAAATGGGCTCAGGTGGCTGTAGCCATGCCTGGCCCCCAACCACCTCCGATGTTAATTGATCCACCTGAAGGTGGGGGCTGGGGTTTAGGCTCCCCTACCTGGCTTCCACCGGAGTGGTAACTGACCGACCTGGCATTTCTGGGGGGCTGTTCCACCACAAACAGCCCCACCAGGCCACCCGTCCTCAGCAGGGTGCAGTTTTAGGCCTTTCCCAGGACCAAGAGCCTCCTAGCCATCCCCATGTGCTCTTGCCCTTACCTCCTAGTGTTACTGAAGCAGCAGCTCCACTGGGAGATGTTGTTTCCTCGCTGCCAGGCAGCAGAGTGCTCCCTCCAGCTCTGCTGGCCTCAATCTTAAAATGGCCGCTCCTCAGAGCTCAGCTGCACCTGGTGGTTGCCTCTTCAGGCTCTTAAAGTGGCAGACACCAGAGGTGCTCTGCCACACACCTTCTCTCCCCCCTTAGAATAGCTCCTGGGGGAGGTTCCCCCTGCTGCTCCACCCAAGCAGGCTTCCCTCAGGGCCTGTGGCAAGCACCCCCAAAGGTGCTCTACTGCTGGGACTCATTTGACTTAATGGCACATTATGCTTCACTCTAGGTAACCTTTCCTTAGAGCAATTTTGCTGTCTGTTAGCTGCTTTTCATCTCCCTCCTCCAATTTTACAGTTCTAGAGACTCTCTAGCTCTTTTCAAAATCATTGATCCACTCATGACAGTCTTCAGCAGCATCTAAGGTTTCAGCTTTAGTTAAGCAGAAAAGGAAGGGTGAGTCAGCTGAAGATTAAGCTCTGTCCCTGTCCGATGCAGCCATAACTCTGGAAACTTTTTGTTTTATTTTAATCTCATTCTGCCTTTCAAAAACAAGATGTGTGTTGCATGCAAGAAAATATGCTGTTGGATCTTCTTATATATGTAAGGTTATTCGTTTGAATGAAATTGTAGTTCTGTTACCAGTTGGTATAACTACTTAAAACAATTTACATAACACCAATTTAGATGTTCCCATCTAATAATGACTTCAGCCAGACTCAATACCATCTAGCCATTATGCATGCCATATTGTTTTGTTTTGTTTTTTCGCTGCCCTTCACCCTCACCTAAATGTTTGTCCCCTTTACCTATTTGTTAGCTCTCTTTAGATTCTAAGCTGGTGGTTCTCAACCTTTTTTAGAGTCAAAGCATGCCTCAGAAAATGCCTGCTCTGTTTTTGACAGAAAAATGATAGAGCGGT
>NW_005842215.1:1425917-1426965 GCF_000455745.1 Alligator sinensis
GGTCTTTCTGGGTGCTTTCCAACAGGTCCAAGTGGTGTGTGTATTTTTTGACACTATGGAATCCTATTTGAAATCTGTGGGTTTATCTTTTAAGTGCCTATATGTAATTCAAAAACTACAAGTCCTAATATTTCATGGCACCCTACAACACTTTTAAATGGATCTCACAGCACCCCAGGGTACTGCTGCACATTGGTTGAGAATCACTGTTCTAAGCTCTTTAGGTTAGGGAATTTCATTTACTATTTACTGGAGCCAATGGGGTAGCCTTCTAGTGCTGTCTTAAGTAGTTAATAACTATCTGAAGAAGGGCGATTTAGCTTTTATGTTGCTTACATTTTTACAGTTAGTTTTACCGCCCATTTTTGTTATGCTACCACCCACATGCCCTAATTAAGATCAGGGCTGTTTTGTGCTAGGCCTGCTAGAAAAAACAGCATCCTTCTACTGAAGAGGTTATTACTAGGCCTGTGCAAATAAGGAATTATTCGGTTCAGATTCAGCCAATTCGGAGGCCAGTGATTTGATTTGGAGATTCGGATTGCTGTTCCAAATTGATTTGGCTGAATCAGCTTCGGAAGATTCAGAGCCGATTTGGAGATTTGGCCATAGAGTATAATGGGGAATCACTGAAATACCTATAACTTTTTTTCATTTTTTGGCTGATTCAGATGAAATTTGCAAAGATGGTAGCCCCTTCTGGGGGCATGAAGCCTGCCAAGTTTCAAGGAGATAGGCTCAGGGGTTTCTGGGAAACTGCACCGCAAGCTGCTGACAAGCAAAGCTTGTGGCATGTGTGTGTGTGTTAAGGTGCAGCAGGGTGAAAACTGCAGACCTGCTAGGCACCACTGTGGCCACAAAGCCTGCCAGCTGTCAAGGAGATAGGTGCAGGGGGTTCTGGCTTCTGGGACCCTGCACCTCAGGCTGCTGACAGGCAAAACCCATGACATAGGTGGGTGACACTCTGTGTGTGTGTGTGTGTGTGTGTGTGTGTGTGTGTGTGTGTGTGTGTGTGTGTTGAGGCGCGCCCTCACTGGGGCGGGGACAT
>NW_005842215.1:1426975-1447811 GCF_000455745.1 Alligator sinensis
TCAGTCCACCACTTTAAATGACAACAGGTAATAAAAGAACTTAGTGAGCCCTAGCACAGTAGCCCCAGCAGCATCTCAGGCAGCCAAACTGTGACAGAGCCCTTCTTTCCTCTCCTGCAGGAGCTTCTTCTCCAGCATGTGTGTTAAGACATCTTCACTGTGTGTGTGTGTGTGTGTGTGTGTGTGTGTGTGTGTGTGTGTGTGTGTGTTAAGGTGCGCCCTCACTAGCACTGGGGTCTCTACATGACATGGTAGTGTGCCCCAGTGAGGTTGCCTCCTCCCCTACAGCCTCAGTCTGGTCCACCACTTTAAATAACAACAGGTAAGCACTGCAGCACAGTAGCACCAGCAGCATCTCAGGCAGCCAAACTGTTCCAGACTAGAGCTGTTTTTTCCTCTCCTGCAGAAGCTTCTTGTCTAGCAGCTGCCAGAGAACTCTCCCTGCCAGCCCCAGCTCTGGGGCTTAAATGTGCCCACTGCCCAGGGCCCTGTGTCCTTCCGGTCAGCTGACTGGGGACAGGTGCTAGGGGTGTTGGTCTAAGGACATGGCGCTAGCAGACAAGGTCCTTTGGGTCTATCTGGTGTCTTTTAGTAGACCAACTGAATAGCTAGAGAAATATATATTAGCAAGCTTTCGGGTTGAAAAGCCCTTTGTCAGGCTGAGGGAGCACCTGTATTGGGTATGTGTGTGTGCTGGTCCTGGATGGAAGGAATAGTAAAGAAGCCAGAGGCTGGCCTGGCAAGGGATCCAGCCATCTCCTGATGCCCTCCTTCAGCTGCCTCACGAGTGCCTGCATGTCTGGTGACAATGGCTTGCCCCAGCCAGCAACATTGATCCCCCTGGAACTTCTCCATTTGGGTCTCAAGTTCCCTCACTACAGGGATCACCTGACTAAGGAGGGCATTGCCAGTGCTGAGGGTCTCAGTGGCCTCAAGGAAGGGCTTGAGGACCACCAAGATCTGGGATATGGTATCCCACTCCGCTTTGTTAAGTGGACTGCTAATTCCAATCTCCACGAGCAAGGCCATCTCATGGATGGCTGTCTGTTGCTCCACCAGCCTGTCCAGCATCAGGTATATGGAGTTCCACCGAGTCTCCACATCCTGCATGATTTTGTTCTGCAGGATGCTCAGCCCTGCCTGTTTCTCTCGCAACATCTTGCCCCCCTGGATGCTGCGGTGGAAGTAGCCCACCTCCTGCATTTGGAAATGAGCTGGGTGGTAGTGACGGCGCCATCACCAGCAGTCCTGTCCCCCTCCAAGGCATCCCTGACTATGAGATGCAGCCTGTGTGCCACACAGCGGATGCCAACAAAGTTGCCATCATGGGTGGCCTTGACCATATTGTCCCCATTGCCGGTGACCAAGAACCTGTGGGTGACCTCGCCCTGCCCTGTACCATGTGGTTCATGGTCACCATGATCACCCTTGCCATGTGGGACTCATCCATCACCTCCACTTCAAGGACAGCCCACCAACACCCTGACTGATTGCACCAGTGCCCTGTGAGGGAGAGGTAGGTGTGATCACCACGCCAGCTGCTCCAGATGAGGTGAAGTGCAAGGCTACCTGCGGCCCTGCCTTGCGCAGCTTGTCCTTCAAGTACTCCCTGCATGCCTCATACAGGGAGGGTACCACCGTACTGCTAAAGGTGGTGCGTGCGGGCACTTGGTAAGATGGGACCACAAGCGCCATGAGCTGCCTGAACCCTGGCCACTTAACTAAGGAGAAGGGGTAGCTATCCAGAGCAAGCATCTCCCCAATGCTCTGGATGATGTTGTTCGCCCTTGCAAGACGCCCCTCTTTGTGACTTTTCCCCACTGCCTCTGCTTTGTGGGGACAGGGGCTTTGGAGCAAGCAGGGGACTTCCCTTTGGGCTGGTGCCCAGGCTGAGGAGGAAGGGCAAGGGGGTACTGCCTCCTGAGATGCAGCAGCATCGCTGTGGTGGTGAAGTGTTTCATCTCCTTGCCCTGGCTGATCTGCCTTTGGCAGTGCTGACAGATAGCAAACTTGGGATCATCTGCCACCTCAAAATGATCCCACACTACCCTACTCCTCTGTTTCTGAGTTGAGGGTGGGGGTCCTGCCTTATCCCCCTCCACAGCAGGCTGAAGCACAACAGCAGGAGGAGCTGACTCAGCTGAGCCACTTGCCTGAGCCTCCACAACCTCAACCTCAACCTCCAAGGAAAGAGACCTGGGTCTTGGGGAACTTTAAGGGGTGTAGAGCACAAAATCAAATTCCTCAGCCCCTGGAATTTCTTTAGCTAGTGTGCTCAGGTCCTTTGGTTCCAGCTCCTCCTCTGGCAGTGGGAGGCTCATGCTGGGAGATGAAACTGGGGTAAAGGAGACTGTCATTCTGCTGTTGGTGCCTATTTCCGGAGTTAGGGGAGGTGGTGCAGGTGCAGAGACATCAGGTACTGCTCCCACCTCTTTGCTTCCACTGGCAGCCCAAGCCCTTCATGGCTGCCAGGAAAGAGGATGCATCTATGTTTGGGTGTTGGGGGGGACTTGCAGCTCTAGCTCTCCCCCTACCCCCTCTGGCCCCTCTCCCTCCGCTGCCAGAAGTCCTGGTGCCTGTCTTTCCAGCACACTTCATATTAATCTTTCCTGTGCTGGAAAATGTGTGTGTGTAACTAATAATAGAATATATTACGTCTTCGCTGATATATGACTGACTGTGTCTGACTTCTTCTGTGTTGTGTTTTGTTTACAGCTCTATGTTGTTGTGTACAGTGTACCTAAAAATCTATTCTCTTCTTCTTTTCTTGTTCTTCTATGACTCTGACTTATGTGAATCTGTATCTGAGTTCTGTGCTGTCCCTAGTGTGGTTTTTACTAGGTATGATTATTAATAATTATATATAATTTGGTGTCATCTTCTGTGACACTCTCCCTGACTTCTGTGATGTTAATATGAATCTGTGACTACTTCTGTGTTGTGTTTTATTTACTGTTCTGTGTTGTTGCATAGTGTATCTAAAATATCTATTTTTTCCTCCTCCTCCTTTTTTTCTTTTTCTTCGACTGTGTCTGACTTCTATGTTGTGTTAATCCGATTTCTTCTTCTGTGTTGTTTTTAGTCTGTATGTAACTAATAATTATAATTAATACTATTAATAACTATATATAATCTCCTTCTATGAATGTGTGACTTCTTCTATGTTGTAATAATATCTGACTACTTCTTCTTCTATGATGTATGCGTGTGTGTGTGTAATGTGTGCTTCCCTGCACAGTGATGGATCACACTGCCAGGGGAAATGCAGCTTTCTTTTATTAAAAGTTTTTTTGGGGGAGGGAACCCAAGAAGAAATATAAATTGAAAGAAATGGATAAGTAGAGGGATTCTAATTAGTAACCTAAGCTATATCCAATCTTTTCCAAGACCAAAAAGTAGCAAGAGACTGACTAGGAAGCTAAGCCAGTCCAGTACCTTTCAGATGTTGTTGCTTAGGCAGAAACAGCTCACAAAAGTCACAGAAAGCCTGCAAACAGAGGCTTATATGCTGTTTCTGTGTCTCTCCCCAGGACACTGTGATTGGAAGGGGACTCAGGGAGAGATCACAGTCACTGGCCAGCTAGAGATGTCAGTCCTTCCCCCCCGCCCTGCTCCCCCTCCCTCTTCTCAGTTTCTGTTCCCCTGAAAGACCACCTCCAAATCTTTTTGGACCCTCCGAATCGATTCAGAAAGTTTTCTAAGCTTCTCCCAAATTCGGATTTGGAGATTCAGCCTCCGAATCAGGCCAAATTTTCTCCAAATTGAATCATGGACCGAAGCTTTGCACAGCCCTATTTATTACCTAACATAAAACAAACCTCTGACAAATTAATCTGAAAATCAGTACTAGGGAGGATTAATTAAGTAACAGACACAAGTTAATGTGACTGCAATAAACAAGCTTATTTGAGGGAGTTTATTTGAGTTTTTTGCACTTGACCTATTCACCATGTTGAATTGTTGTCTGGTTTTTATGATCTTTTTTAAAAGAGCATGAATGGATCAACATAGATTCTTGCTGGCTCTTAGCTATGCTTTAGGATCCCTGAAACAAGGCCAGCTTTCCTAATTAGTGGGTGGGCAGAGCCACTTTGTGCAAATTACATCAAAGAGAACTGAATTCAGGTCACCACACAGCCCTCAGTTGTACTGTAAAGATATGGGCAAATGCACACTTGGAGCCCTTTCCAAAAGGGAGCTCCTTAAATGTTCCAACAATAACCTGTGGACAAGCCAAATGTAGTAAGAACAACTCTAAGCCCCAAGTAAAGCAATGTTTAAATCCTGCTACGCTTGTATTGTTTCTGACTTATCCCCCTCCCCTTTTGAGATGGCTCCAAATATACATTTGTGCATACACTGGGACAAGGTTGTCCAAGTTCTGAGTGGCCTGCAGGGTCCCTGGCTGCGCACTGTGCAATCTACACTTCCCTAAGCTGCCTACTGTGCCCTATTGCACTGCTCCTCCCTCCTCTCCCACCCCCAGCACTGCAGGCACTCACCATCTGCTGCACCATATGTGTCCTTCCTGCTGTGCAGTGGATGACATGCTGCACAATGCTACTCCCTCATGCTGTGCTTCACAAGGTCCCTGGGTCTCCCCAAGCCACCTGGCCATGGGCTTCCTCAGCCTTGTCTCCAAGGGAGGAGTCAGGCAGCAGAAGCTGGAGAAGGGATGGCGAGCTCTGAGACTCCAGTGACAATCGGAGTGGTGGGGAGAGGAGCAGTGCCCAGACCAGGAACCCAGGAGCCATATATTAACCCCTCAGAAGCTACATGGCAGGCAACCAGTTGGAAAGCCCTGCCCTAAGAGTCTTGGCTACTCCTGATTTCAACAAGAAAAAGACCTGTTGCTGTGCAGGTTGAGATGGTAGACATCAAATAGAGAAATGGGAGCTGGTGGGTGAAACGGACACGAGGGCAAATTGAAAAAGGATGCAGATCCAACAGGGCTGACCAGAGCATGGACAGATGATTGAATTTCCTTCCTGTTGGATCTGATGTCCTAATCCCCTTCCCTCTGCTTTGACTGATTTGCTTGGGATATTGGTATTTTATGCAAGTAAACCAAGAAATCTGATCACACTGCTAAGGACTACATGATCTGGCTTGTAGCAGCATTCACTTCAAAGTCCAAGTATCCTACACTCTGATGTGGTTGCAGATGCAAGCTTGCTTGCTTATTTGAAATGCTATTAATGGATTAACTGATGCCTGTTTTGGCCTGGTATGAGGAAAGGCTTTCTGGATCTATTTAGTAGATTTACTAGTTCAGAGGAGAGTATATAATTATTACTTCATGTGCAAGAATAAGAAGTATTTAGATATTGTTGATTTAAAGAAAGCTTTACTTTACATGTGGAATTTATCCAATATATAGCAGGGGTTTTCAACCAGGGGTATGTGTATCCCTGGGAGTACTCTGGAAGGCCCCAGAGAGTATATGGCAGCGGCACTTCCGGCTTCGCTGCTGTGTGCTGTGCAGGGGACTTCCCCCCCAGCTTGTCTACTGGCCACTGGGGGACTCCCTACTTCTTGACTGGCTGTCAGAGGTACCCCAACCAAAAAAGGTTGATAACCCCTGCAATATAGCAGTCATTCACTGAACATAGAAATAAGTTGCACATCATCTATCCTGGAAATTCATCAAGTACTACAAGCTAAGCAATATAAACTACAAAAAAATTAATTTGAGTCTTTAATGATAAGGTTGATACTTAGAAGCTGGAAATGCCAGAAAATAATTAAAGGGCTCAGTTTATGGGAGCATATCTAGATGACCCTTATACAAACTATAATCCAGATGTCTAAATATAAGTGCTGGAAAGATTAACCCACGTCTCTACTCAGTTATTATCTATGTGGAGCTTTTCCTTAAATTTCCCAGCAGTGCAACAACACCATGGTGATAGCAGTAGTGGATCATAGGAAAGTAGGACTGGAAGGCACCTCAAGGTCATCTAGTCCAGCCCCTTGCTCAAGGCAGGATCATCCCTGACTAAACCATCCCAGCCAAGTGTCTGTGCAACCTGCTCTTGAAAATTTCCAAGAATGAAAATTCCACAGCTTCTTTAAGAAGCCTGTTCCAATGTCTGACCATCCTCATAGTCAGAAAGTTTCTCCTTATTTCCAACCTAAATTTCTTCTGCCTCCGTTTGAGGCCATTGCTGCTAGTTGCCCTATTGGGTTTTTTTAGTTCTGTGTTGAGAAGCTACATTCTAGAGAAGGAAGAAATAAGGGATACTATGGTGGCTTTCTCAGAGACCACCTCTAGATTGGCCCAGAAGTGATGATACACAGAGACACAAGCAGTGTTTGGTGGGAGCAGACAGTCCCAGGGACCTGGGATGATGAGCAGTGGCAGCAGAACTTTAGGATGAGCTGGGTACCACTGTGTAAAGCCCAAGCAAATGCAGAGAACAATTCTTTTCTTGGTTTTAAACCAAACATACTTTTTATTAAGCATTTAAACTGATCAAAAATTATGTGCTGTGCCCATGAAGCAAACAAAGTGCTATGCAAACTGAGGTGTGATTCAGGTTGGTCTGGAGAAAGGGAAAAGGGGTGATGTGCAGTTCTTGAAAGTGGCCCAAAAACAATCCAGCTCTGGTCCTGTGAGCTTACTTGGGGAGAGGAGGGTGTTCTTGTGGTTTGAGTGACAGGGCAGGATGTTGCTGCATTGTGCAGCGGAATTGAAGGGGCTGCAGTTCACACCATGCTATCTTCCCTTGATGTTCTAACCTAGGGGTGGGCAATTATTTCAGGCGGAGGGACGCTTGCTGAGTTTTGGCAAGCCATCGAGGCCCACATGACAGGCAGCCGGGCCAGATAAATATTTATTTTCTAGATTTTTTGGGGGGGAGTCTCCTGGGCCGGATAGAATGGCCCGGCGAGCCGCATCCAGCCCACAGGCTGCATTTTGCCCACCCCTGTGAATCTAACCACAGAGGTCAAGGATGTGGTTCCTGACCCCATGTTCCTAAGTCCTCACCGTGACTTGAAAAAGTCTGTGCTAGGGGGACTGCATGCAATGGGCACTACCATGTGTTTTATTCAAATGGGCTGCACTAGCCTATCTTTGTGGTAGGTTCTCATCAGCATGTTTGCTCAATATGGGCCATGTGTTTTATAGTCATGCTCAGTGTTGACTGTGTTTAATCAACTTCATAGTTGGCTTTCATTGCTGAGCACATGCTGTTTTTGGCAGCAGTTTAATGGTGGACAATGTATTATTTCATGAGGTTTCCTTGTGTATGGATGTAAGACATGCCCCCCATGCTGATTGTGGGGGGGAGTTCATCTTGTATTCAAGTAAATATGGTAAATAGTTTGGTTTATGAATCTCCATGGGGGGAACTGGAGTGGCTCTTTGCCAGAACAATTACCTTTTCTCCTCCCAAAGCATTTATTGTCAAACTTATTTTTAAAAAAATCTGTTTTACTTAAGTTTTTTCATTCTAGGGCTAGAGCAAATAATGTTTTTATACTGCTAAGAATGACTAGCAATGGGTGCAGCTTTAGCTACATTTCTATTCGAGTCACAGTGACAGGTGAACTGCAACAGTACAGATTGCAAACCCCTTGGTAATACACTTGCTGGGGGCAAAGGATCCTTCGTCAAGGAAATCCTGCTGGGGACAGTCTTCCAGAGGATATCAGGCAGTTCAGGGGCAGAGATCACATTTATGAAAGTAGTCTAATGTCTGTGAAGAGAGAGGTAATTAGCTGTGTTAGCCTGATGTCAAGCAGAAGACAGGGCAGGGTCTCCTATGAAAGCTTATGCCTTTCTGAACAAGTTAGTCTTTAAAGTGTTACCCTGCCCTGCTTATTTGAGAGGCTCCCTGCTGTGATTCTCACAGTTCAAAGGCCCTTTTTATTCTCTAATCCAGGGTTTCTCAACCTCTTGGCCCATGGAGCCATTGTATCTGGCCCGTAGGGCTGGCCACAGGTTAGGAAATTTGATGGCAGGGAAGCAGTGGCCATTAATACTGCCACCCTCCCCCACTGCCAAATTCCCAAACCCTGCATGGCAGATCAGAGCCAGGCCATAACCCCCTCCCCCTGCACATCTGGATTGGGGCTTGCCACTCCCTTCTCTCTGCACAACTGAATCAGGGCCAGACCATGCTCTCTTCTTCTTCTATGGTCAGGTTGGGGTCAGGTCACAGCCCCTTCCCTGCTTTGGGGACAGGTTGGGGCCCCTTTGCTCTGCATGGCTTGATTGGGGATGTGCTACCCTCTGCCCCACTCCACGCTGCCAGATAGGGCTCCACTGCTCCCACCCTGGGTTCTGGATCGGGGCCACCAGCCAGATCCAGCCCAGAAACAGATTGGGCACTACCCATCTGGCCTGCCAAGGTGGAAGAAGGTTGAGCACCCCAGCCCTAATCCATCTTAACTCCCCATCAAAAGTATACTTAAAGCATATTTTTGTGCCAAAAAAGGGAGAAGGGCCAGTGACTTCATGAAATTCATTAGGAACTTGCTATTGATGTGGGATGTTTTTATTGAAGATGCTCAGCTGCTGCAGTAGCTCTTAAATACTTGGTTTCTTTTCCATCAGTTATTGTGTCTGGCCTTTGCTGTTGAAGGTTAGATTCTATCACCTTTTATTACATTAAGTAGAAACTTAACTCTGCAGGTAGTTCTGATACCACTGTGATTATTTGTGCAGTAAAGTGTTCCTAGATAGTAACAGTATTGGTTGTTGAGACCTGATTGAATTGTATTAACTAAATATGAAGTGAACTTTAGGGCTCTTTTAAGGTGGATGAGGAGGGGAGTGTGTGCGTGTGCTTTATGAAGAATTCCCAGTCAGTCTAGCTCTTTGAAAATCAGCTTGTATATCAAATAAATACCTTAAACATGTATTTTCCATGGAGGATTCCCAGTATTCGTTATCAAACTGATCACCCAGGTATTTAGGATGGGGAACAAACACCAAATGTCTTGTGCAGGCAAGTTTTTGAAACTTCATGACTACAAATGATCGAATAATCAGACTGAAGCTCTAATGGTCACAAATATTTTCTGATTTGAATACATGCAACATTAAGTCTGATTTGGGGTAAAGTGTATATATAATGCATCAACAAACAGCAATCAATTGCAAATAGTTCACTCTGAAGTACTACACATCTGATGATAAGTAGCTTAAAAATGCATTGATTGAAAACAGCAGGCACACAGTTTCACCAAACAAAGCAGTAGTTTTGTTACTATGCACTTTTATGTTGATTCTTACTCTGAATATTATAGTTATTTATAATTAATTTTGATATTGAAATATGAATAATATGTACCTATCACTTAAAATGGCTTTTCCTGGGGTTTTTTTTTTTTTTTATTATAGCTGAGATGCTGCATAACAGTAGGCTGTTAATAGAAATAACCATACGGGTATGATTGCACAATATGTATAGGACAAGTCTTATCTGAATTCACTCAGTGGTGCTCAGCCTCCTGGCCCTGCAGAGTCTGGAAGAATGGTGTGGGGCTAGCCTGTGGGCTAGATCTCATGGGTGGTGTCAGTCTGCAGGCCACATCTAGCTTGAGGTCAGTGTGCAGGGTGGCCCTGTGTGTTAAATCCAGCCATAGAGTGGCCCCACACACCAGTGCAAGTCAGTGTGGAGGCTATTTCCTCCAGCCTACAGAACTCCCATTGGGTCTGGAAATTTGGCAGCTAGGGAATGGTGGTGGCAGCGTTAATTGCCATGGCTTAGGAAGCCACAACAATTAACGCTTCCACCTAAGCCCAAGAGAAATACAAGTTAGGTGGCAGAAAAAACTATTTATTCCCCAGCTGCCAAATTTCCAGACCCATGGGGGTGCCCTACAGGCCAGGTGACAAGGCCCTGTGGGCTGGAGGTGGACCACCACTGCAGTGTTTCTAGTTAAGTAATGTGTGCTCTGGTTGTATTTCAGGTAGGGTTTGCAGTTGACATAGTCCTGAGTTTCAGCAAATCTAATTTTACTTTCTCAAGCTGATTGCTCTACTTCTTGTCCAAAGGTCTTTTGCATGTTGGTTCCCACTTTAAACTCTGCAGTTTCTGCAACCAGCATAGCGCTAGTCCACTGAGTAATGATGGTAAAACTGGACCCGGGCACCAGCAGCTCTTACAGCAGTTCTCAGGCTAAGTACAGACATTCAAAAAGCCTGAGGCTGAATCGATTCAGTCTTTGCAGGTTAGTCTAAACTGCACAGATTAATTTGAAAAAGAAGTGAACAGACACTTATCTTTTGAGTCAGGAAATGCAGCCACATACCTGCAGTGGCTCAGGCCAGAAACCCGGGGGGGCAGGGCATCACTAGAGCACAGCTCTGTTGTTGTGTGTTCACTTCTTCTCCTGCTGCCCCCGAGGTCTTTGGGATTTGCAGTCCAGAATTACAGCAGCAGGACCCGTCAGGGTTACTCATCACTTCCTCTTCCTGTTTCCAGGTGCCTCTGAGATTTGTAGTCCACAGTTGTAGCCAGCAGAAAGTTTGAGAGGGGGAAGAGGTATTTAACCCTCCTCCCTGGCCTCAGACCCCAGCTGGGGTTTGCCTGTCGGTTGGGGGGCAGTCGTCCCCAGCCCTGGAGAGTGGGCTGAATCTCCAGACAGGCTTGCACTTCCCCACTCAAACCCCATCCCCTGGTCAGCCAGCCCTCCCTGCTCTAGCTAGGGAGCAGAGGGGCAGAGCCAGCCCTGCTCTCTGGAGCAGACAGCACAGCCCAGGGGCTGGAAAGCATGCTGTGGGGGACTCTGATTTAACTTGAACCAGAAAAATAACGGTTAAATTCTTCTGTTGAAATCTCTGGTATATCTTGTGAATTGTGTAGGTGTTTGTGTACCTAAGAGTGCTAATATGGTGCATCACCCTTAATAGGGTCTCACAGCACCTAGGGTATCACTGCACCCTAGTCAGAAATCAGTGAGCTATCACTAGAGTGGGTTAGAAAAAAATCAGCGAAAAACTTCCCTTCTTCCCCTTTCCCCTAGCAGGAGTTTCAGGCTTCCAGTTTCCTTACAGCCTATCTGAAAGCCTGATTTGAGCCAGCACATCCAGGTGGAATTGTGCAGAAAATGGCTTGCCCATCTCATGAAAATGTAAGATGTATTATTTATTTATTTTTCTGTATCAGGACAGAACAGCATTTTAAAAGGCAGTTTTGGACCCAAAATAACCAATGGACTGGTGGGTAGGGTAATCAGTTGCAATAAGGGGGGCCGAGGTTCAATGTTCTTGTTCTTTCTGATTCAGATCAGGAATTGAGCCTCTTGTTTCCCATACCCTAAGTGAGTACCCTAAAGCATTGTTTGTTCTAGTGTGTCTTCTGCATGCAAGAAACAGCTCCCAACCCGCAGCCAAAGTTTCATTTAAATCAATTAATTCAAATTGATTCTGGATATTAGCTGCCAGAAGAGTTCTGCCCAGATGAATTCCAAAGGCTTCCTGGCTTCCTTTCCACATGACTAGGTGGGCTGTTGAAAAGGGCTTCTAGACACCTTAGTTTCTGAGCTACCCATCAGGCTCTGGCTCTTGTTATGAGCCTGGTCCAATGTCATTGCTGCAGTTCTCTGGCAGACAGCTATGAAGTAAACTTCATTCAAAACCGCCACTTTTTCTGCAGCCCACCAAAAAGCATTTTAATTTCAGAAAAAAGGTTTCTGAAACAAAATCTTGTGCTTTTGAGACTTTTTGTGCTATGAAAAGATTCAGGCTTGTCTTGATTCACGAGTTTCCAAAACTCAATTTTTTTTCCTAACTGAAATCAGGGTTCTTAGTCATTCTAGTTCAGGTCTATTAGTGGTAATTACAATTAACTCATTTTTATGACTCATCCATATTGATCTTAGAAAAATAAATTTGGTTACAATAATGTCTCCAGATGTCTAACTAACAGTCCATGAACATTTTTATTGTGCAAGTTGATACTCTTGCTTTATATGGTGTTGAAATAGTTTACTTAAGGACAGGCAAAGTATTACCCAAAGATGTGTTTTTAATTTTTTTGTTAGTAGCTGGTTCTTAGTGTTTATCTTCAGATCTATCTTGCTCAATAAGCATGAATGAAAAAATTAAATTTGTTTAAAGTATGGGTAAATACTTCAAAAAGTACAGTTTTGGTAAACAAGAAAATAACCTCATTCATATTTAACTTCGGCTTTGAAGGAAAAACAATATACAGTTCTGATATCTAACAATAAATAGATATTATTTTAGAGTTCTATTTTTGTAAGCTGTGTGGAGGGTAGACTGCAGGGTTTGTTCTATACTGGACAACCCTTAATTTATTTTTAATTTTGTATTGTTTGACACTTTTTGTAAAATTATTTTTTTTTTTCCCCTTCCCCTCTTAAAGGTAGAAACCTGTGGGTTCTTGTTCTGGGAAGGTGTCCAACCAAACATAGGATTGGCATACCAGAGTTCAAGTATATTGCTAATATGCATGGGGATGAGGTACGTCTACAATTTCAATTTCTGCAATGTCATTTATAGCAACATGCTTACCAGGGATCTTAGAAGGAAGTTTTTTTCATGCACATACTGCTTTTATTGGGTTCAACCCCAGTCTTTTAGCAGCTTCCACACTGTTAAAGATGACCTACAAGATTTTTTTTTTTCAGTTGGACTTGTTCCCTTTTTATCACTTCAGGATGGACAAAGGTGGTTTTAAATAAGTATTTCTGTTTTGTGGATTTTTGCTTAACCTCAGACATCTCAGGAATGTCAAATCTGGTATTCCCCGGTTTGGGTGGAAGGCCTTAGGAGTGTTTGTTTTGAACTCCAACACCTTCACTTGGGGGACTTTTTTAACAAAGGCTTCCTTTCTCCAAAATGTGCTACAGAGTTATAGATGTATGTGAAATATGCAGAAAAAAAATTAGATGGACTAAGACACTCCCTTTGTATAACTCGGTTCTGTTTAACTCAGGCCTGTGAAACTGCCACTTTCACTAATCCAGTCTGTTATGTAGCCCAGGAAAGACCTACATTTTTTAAACTTTATAAAGCCTTATCTCTTATCTGTTACAGGTCCCTTCTAAAACTTCAGAGTGAAAACACTAGGAGTTAAATTCCAAATGTTTCTTTAGGTGCCTGACTCCACCAAAGTTCCACAGAGAAATTCAAAATAGCCCTGGGCCAGCAGCCATAAAACTCTTTAGGTATCTAAATTCCAAACACATAGGTGTCTCCATTTGGGACTGCAAAGTGTCTTGGACATCCATGTATTTAGAAGCAATTTGTGCAATTGGGCATATCACAATATCTGAATATTGTTAGGAAGCATCTTAACTCCTCCACCTAAGCCCAAGAGAAACAGATATTTTTTCTGCCACCTAACTTGCATCGACAGCACTGAATTCAGGTCACAGTTCTTGATGGGAGTCTTACCTACATTTTGCCCAATAGCCTGGTCATTAGACCACTTGCCCAAAAGAGGAGCATATGACCTTTAAGTTTTCCTTAACCTGGGAAAGTTTGGACCATCACTGCTCCCTTCCCAAGGAGTGCCATAACCACCAGGCTACAAAATAGGCATGCCACCCTTCTTGTTGAAGCTAGGTTACTCTGCAGCTGAGACCAAAAGGAGAGCAAGCAAGAATGGAGCCTGACTCTTAATATTATGGTTATGACACTGCTATGGGAGATTTGAAATCCTAGAGCCTTTGTACAAGCCACAGAATTGGCCTCTAAAGTGGCTTAAATGCCCTTTTACACTGCTTTAATGGCATTGCTGTTTACACACACAGTGGCATACTGCGCTTTAAATTTCTTTGATACGTAGCAAGGTAAAACACCTCCAAGGTGTTTTAGTTTGCTGTCCTAACAAAGTGCAACAACTACGGAGGGAAGCACTGGGCCTTGCGCAGCTCAGGCTGTGCAGCCCAGCAGCAGCCTGTGCGGGCAGGCTCCACTGAAGGGCAAAAAAAAAAAAGAATGCAGCAAGCCTGATCTTTTTTTTTTTTTTTTTTCCTTCTTCTTCCTGGAGTCTGCCTGCCTGAGCTTTGCGGGGCCCAGTGCTTCCCTCTGTGGCTGCGTGGAGGCCAATGCTTCCCTACTCAGCTGCAGTGCCCCCTGGAACGGCCCAGGCCAGGTGCCAGCAGGTGGGTGCTGCCTGGCAGGCGCTGCCAGCATGGAAGGAAGCATCCTCCCCACCCCCTTCCCCGCAGCTCAGGGACTGCTCAGCCTGCCAACAGCTCGCTCCCCACTCCCTTGCCCCTACTGCCGGAGGGGCAGGTAAGGATCGGGCCCCCAACCTTGTGCACACGCCATGAGGGTTTAGTTTGGTTTAATTCTCCCTAAATTGAAGCAATGTTTTAAAAAACCCACTGTTTCAATTGAGGGATAATTTAACTGAATTAAACCCCCATGGTGTGTACAAGCACCCCTTGGTTCCAGTCTCTGCTTCCAGCACTGTTTTTATATTTTACATTTTAGTCATTAGTTGAAAAGCAGAAACAAGCCTGCTGCCAGGCTTCTTGAGCAAGTGCTTTAACGACTAGATTATTTGGCGTCTTTCCCCTCAATGACTGTCTCTGTGGTAGGACTCCACAACGCAAATGGAGATGCTTAATGGACAGTTTGATATATGGGCCTACAGTCAAACACACACTACTGTGCATTAAATGTTTCTATTGGCTACATCTTGGCAGCTCTGGGCTTTTTGAATAGCCCATTGAGGTGCCTGCTGCTCCTTCTTTACACAGAGCACCAGGATGCTAAAATCTAAATCGCTCTTAGGAGTCTCTGAAGACTCTTCATTGATTGTAAATGATCCTAGGCACCTAACTGACTCACTTTGATTTACACATTGCCCCACTTACCTTCTAATACTACCCCAGTAAGGCAATTCAGTGAGACTCATTGCCCCCAGCCTATTTTGAATCCCAGCCTAAATTTCCTATGTGGTATCTGGACCTAATGTCAAATATCTAGAGACTCTAACATGTAGGGCCTGGGTCCAGAACTCAATGGAGAGTGCATTGGACCTTTCTTTCATCATCTGAAGCATAAAGGAAACTTTACAAATACTCTGTCTGGATAATATGCATATTATCCAGACAGAGTATTTGTAAAGTTTCCTTTATGAATACAAAGCAATGAATTTGCACACTTCACATTGTGGAAAGAATGCCTTTTAATAAAGGCACAGTGATTATTGCATGGTGAGAGGCAGTTTACCTCCTGATACTCATAAGCCACTCTAATCAAGAAACTCACCTAAGTGTAAAAAATATAAGAAAGAGGAGACTTCATTTATTTTATCCTTTAGCTACAAATGTTTTCATAGGCAGGCTTAAGGTTCTGTCAGTGTTACATCAAAAGAATATATTTCATTGTTATTCCAAAATCATAGGCAATTGGCAATAGTTCAGCAGAATTATATACTTGACAGTGTAAATTCTTGAAATCTAGAAAGCTACAGATTACATAGTATATGCTTCCTTCTTACAGCTATAATTTACAAATACTGAGCAGAGAGAGGTAAGTAGTTATGTTAGTCTGAAGTCAGGCAGAAGGCAGGGTAGAGCTGCACCTTTTGGACTAACTAAATAGACTAGATATAGTAAGTCTAACTAACTGTAGTCTCTTTAATTAGTCTATAAGATGCATCTCTACCCTGCCTTCTTTCTCTCACTATTGTGTGTATGGACCCAGAAGCAAATGTGACAACTGTAAAGGATTTTATAGATTTCTAGAGTTGGAAGGGACCTGGTAGATCATTGGGTCTGACCCCCTGCTCCAGGCAGGAAAGAGCACTGGGGTTAAGTAACCCCAGCCAGATGCCTGTCTAATCTCCTCTTGAACACCTCCAGGGTAGGGGAAAGCACCACCTCCCTTGGATACTCATTCCCTATTTTGGCAACCCTTACTGTAAAAAAAAAAAAAAAAAAAAAAAAAAAAATTCTTCCTGATGTCCAATCTAAATCTGTTCTCCTTCAGTCTGTAGCCATTATTTCTGGTAACCCTGAGGGGCGCCCTGGTAAACAGAGTATCCCCTATTCCCTGCTGACCCCCTCTGATGAGTTTGTAGGCAGCCACAAGATCGCCTCTCAGCCTTCTCTTGCGGAGGCTGAAGAGATTCAGGTCCCTTGGTCTGTCTTCATAGGGTCTTACCTGCAGGCCCTCAACCATACAAGTAGCCCTCTTCTGAACCCTCTCAAGGTTATCCACATCCCTCTTGAAGTGTGACGCCCAAAACTGGGTGCAGTACTCCATCTGCGGCCTCACCAATGCCGCATAGAGGGGAATTAGCACTTCCCTAGACCTGCCTGTGATGCTCCTGCTGATGCAAGAAAGAGTGCGGTTAGCCTTGCTTATTACCTCATGACAGTGGCGACTCATGTCCATTTTTGCGTCAACCAGGACTCTGATATCTCTTTCCACTGTTGTGGCTCTCAGAATGGTACCCCCCCCCCCCGCCCTCGTTGAATTGCATCCTATTCTGATCTGCCCACTTCCCCAGTCTGTCCAAATCTGCTTGAATTTGCTCTCTGCCCTCCAGTGTGTTTACTCTGCCCCATAGTTTAGTGTCATCTGTGAATTTGGACAAGGTGCTTTCAACACCTTCATCCAAATCGCTGATGAAGATATTAAACAGTACTGGTCTAAGAACAGAGCCTTGGGGGACACCACTGCCCACATCCCTCCAGGAAGAAACCAACCCATCCACCACCACTCTGGGTTTGTCCCATAAGTCAGTTTTTCACCCACCTTACTGTGGAAAAAATCCACATCACAGCTACTCAGTTTGCTCGTAAAAATTGGGTGAGACACTGTGTCAAAAACCTTTTTAAAAGCCAGGTAAATAATATCTACTTCCTCCCCTGCATCTCAGCACTTTGTGACATAGTCATAAAAAGAAATCAGGTTAGTCAGGCAGGGTCTGCCTGCTATAAACACATGCTGGTTGCCCCTTAACATTGTGCTACCTGCTGGGCCCCTGCAAGTGTGATCCTTTATGATTTTTTTCTCAAGTCTTGCTGAGGATAGATTTCTCCAAATTAAACTGAGTTTACTTTGTTTTACTCAAGTGGCCAAGCTAAAAATATGACTGTGAAGCTATCCATGTACAGAGCCTCAACTGAAACGGACCATGTTGTATGACGGGCTTCTTGTGGGAGGGAAAGCCATATATACATGCATTTATTACATTTCTGCCACATTTCACTACTTCAGTTGGTCAAATTCTCCTTTAAATGACCAGAGTCTTGAGGCTTAACTGAAATAAAGCAATCACATGCACATTTGTATTTTTGAAAAAAAAACAGCAATTGACTAGCTGAGACATGTTTCTGAAAAGTTTATTTCTGGGATCTATAATCACCTTTGGCCTATATTCTGCATATGGATTTACAATATTCACAGTGGGTACGTCTGCGTGTTCATTAATGTGCAGGAGTTACTGTCTATTTAATTTAGTACTTGTTTAATGAAGTACTAACTAAATACACAGTAACTAGAGTTACTGCGCAGTAGTGCCAGGAAATACCTTTTTAGTGACGCTACTGTGCAATAGCGTAATAATACTGAACAGTAGCATATTAGCACTGTCAGTGCTGTGACGTGCTACGGAGCAGTGTTGTTAGGCTACTGCACATTAAGTACCTTGTGTAGGCGTTCCCAGTTAGTATTTGTTTTTCCTATTTGTCCAGCAATGGATTTCAGATTACAGGAAACAGTCTCAGAGTGCAAAGCATCAGAAAAGTTGAATATAAAATTCTGTTAGGCTACTCCCTGCTGAGAGATTCAACTTCTCCTATAATCTATTAAGCAGATTGTTGTTGCACTGAGTGTGCAGTATGCATTGATTTGCTATGCACGGTCCCTCATAGCATACCATTGCAGGATCAGAGTTATATCAGTAAAATTAGTGTGTTTTTGAGAGACCTGGAACAAACTTGCATTCTGTTTGGCCAAGTTTTTCCCACTTCGCTGTATCTGAACTGGATTTGAAAACAATGTTAAAATTGTTGGACTTTCTATCATTTAACCAGGCCAGATATCAACTGATGACCAGAGGTATGAATCACTGTCAGCTAAATTAAGTTGCATCCAAAATATGTTGTTTTGTCAAAATTGCAGTGATTTGCAGAGTTGTGAGGTGTGTTATTTCATCTGGTAGGAAGGAAGGGGGAGTGAATCATGTCATCTTCCACGTGAGAATCTCTGCTTGATTCAGAGTAAAGACTTTCATCCTATGTTGTTAAGAATCAGGCAGAGAAGGACTTGAGTTGTAATCTAGTATGACCTGGGTCAGTACCCTGCCTAGTCAGAGGCTGTGACCTCTCACCCCCTCCAACACTCACTCTTATTCACTACTGAACTGAAAAAAAGACATATTGACAATTTCTATTTTCACTAAAATGTTTGGAAATAAAAATCTTTAATGCAAGCAAAACATTTTGAAACTTCAGAGAAGGTCACAGAATGGAGCTATAGCCCTCCAAGCAGTTGCAGTGATGTTTTAGTCATCAGTTTTACCACTGAAGACAATGAATCCACATGCGATACGATCTTCTGTCATGGTGAAAAAGGTGCAAGGGCAACTGCACATAAACTAAAGCCAGTAAATGTTACCTACCTGGATATTTTAGTTTCATTCACCACTGGGCTACCTGAGCACATGGATTCTTTTTAACTTTTTTTAAAGTTAGTCAAGCCAAGTCCTCTGTAATGAAAGCTCCAGTTCAGTATCTTGTTACGAACCCCCCAAACCATCCCATTCACACAATTCTCCTTTAATTACAACTATGTAATACTTTTTCCATTGCAAGAAATGGGGCACTGTAGTAAGGCGCAAGGAAAAAAATAAAGATGCTAAGCAAGGAGCATGAAAAAGGGAAATGTTTAATTGTGTAGTGGCCTTTTTTCCTTCCTGCTAAATTCCTAACTTTCAGTGCCAGCACAAACCCATTTTAAACCTGCTATAGCTTGTTCCAGAGTAAAAGAAAAACAAAAAGCAAACACAATAGTGTATGTCTGGGCCATCTTTAATAGTTTTGTACAAGTATTAAACATCTCAACATATTAAACATAACTAAGTCTAATATTAAAGACATATATTGTTTATGCAAGTGTTCTAGAAGTAGCAGAGTCAACAGGGCCAGTTTAATCTCTGCTGCAACTGCATTGCCCTAGATGGAGTTATGCTAGTGTTATGTCACCCTAGTTTTACGAAGTCAATACACTCAGTAGCTGGAGCCAAAACCTGTGAGTTTCTGGCGCTCAGTACCATGTCTAGTTCTGACCACTTTCATACTGACTTACTAACGAGAAGTGCTATGCGGTGCACTGAAACTAGCAGTATTTGTATACCTCAGCACCAAAAGGCTACACATGTCATTAGGTCAGCATGGGTGCTTGGAGATGCTAGGTATGCCTATACTGCAGTCACACCATTGAACTGGGTTTAAGATGGCTAACTCGGGTATTGATCATGGGGTAACCAGCAGTACAGAGGTCAACATGGTCTAAACCAGTGGTTTTAAATCTTTTTTCAGTTGCAGACCCCTTTGGAAATTTTGAATGGAGGTGCAGACCACTTTGATGTGTAAGTGTAGGTATTCACATACTTTTGATCATAGTCATCTTTTGCAGACCCCTTAAACATAGTCTGCAGATCCCCAGAGGTCTGTGGATCACAGGTTGAAAACCACTGGTCTAAACACTTGAATATTTAGTTAGCTTTTCCAGTGGGTTTTTTGAAGCCCACGCTGAGCTCTGTCATACTGCAGCTTACCAGCTATTCATACCTGAGATAGCTAATATAAAGCTAGTTCAGGGATAGCCACCTGAACTGCAATCACACATTGTGAATGCAGGGTAGCCATAGTCACTGATGCATATTTTGCAATTTTAAGACCCCTACTAAGTGCTACTGAAGGGATTTGCTTCTGCCTCTGCTTTGTCCATTGTTTCTAGTTTCTGGTGACATCTGAAAACACCTAGGGAAACTTGATGGCCATCTTAACCCTTGGGACCCAGGGGAAAGTTTTCCTGGGATTTTATATAATGATTGTCATTTTCTATCAGAACTGCAGACATGCAATATGCCTGGGCATAAAGCTACCTTAAGATGTTCCAAATAGTATGGAATACTGTGGCCTGTCTCTTTAGCAAGACAGACTACAGTGAGCACAATCTGATCTGCCCTGTTCCCCACAGTGGCTTTTTGCAGAATAACAAGCAAATATCAAGTGTTGGTCCTGATCTTCAGAACACTCGCTGACCAGGGCCCAGCATAGCTAAAAGATAACCAGGAGCTCAGGGATGACAACAGAAGTTGCCAAGTGTGTTCCTTAGGCTCAATAGGACCCCGTCCCCCAGCAGGTTAAGTTTCATCTCAGCAGGAGATGGAGCTTTAGAAGGGGCCTGTTCAAGACTGTGCAATGTGTTCCCACAGGAACTAAGGTCCCTCTCAAGACTTGCCACCTTTTGCTTCTAGTATAAAGTAAATTTCTTCAACCTTGCCTTCTCTAATGAATGCAGTGCAGCACGTACATTGTAAACAAACAAAACGAAAGCAAAAAAACCTACAACCCCACTGAAATAAAGTATTCCCTTAAACTCTTCCCTGGGGAATAGATGATGGGACTGATGGCACATGATGGACATCAGCCATGTTGCTGAGTGCACAACTTTAAGGACATTGAATACGACAGCAACAGCCATAAAACTAGGTGGTGTATGCTTGACTGTAATCATGTTTTGTACATAAGCATGCTTTTACTGCTGTGCATTTGGTAAGTACTAGTCCTGCGTGCCCATGAATGTCATTAGTAGAGTATGTAATCTGAGACATTTACATTTGAAGGGCTGCCTACCATTTATGAAGAAATAGGGAAA
>NW_005842215.1:1447821-1462555 GCF_000455745.1 Alligator sinensis
ACAGGACAAGAATAGACACAGCAGCCGGGAACAGAAAATCATTATAACCCTCCTTGGCTACTCTTGAACAAGCAGACTATGACATGATATGGCACCATGGGACCATAGGACAGATGCTTTTGTTACCTGTAAATGTTTATTCTTCCCTGCCATCTCCTTCCTTCTCTGTTCCTTCCCTCTCCATTCTGCTTTTGAGCCCCCACAAGCATTTAATGAACACACAGTTGGAGTGCAACAGAAACAAGAGAAGTTTTATTCATAGATTCATAGATGCTAGGGTCGGAAGGGACCTCAATAGATCATCGAGTCCGTCCCCCTGCATAGGCAGGAAAGTGCTGGGTTTAGAAGACCGCAGCTAGATGCTTATCTAACCTCCTCTTGAAGACCCCCAGAGTAGGGGAGAGCACCACCTCCCTTGGGAGCCCATTCCAGACCTTGGCCACTCTAACTGTGAAGAAGTTCTTCCTAATGTCTAGTCTAAATCTGCTCTCTGCTAGCTTGTGGCCATTATTTCTTGTAACCCCCGGGGGCGCCTTGGTGAATAAAACCTCACCAATTCCCTTCTGTGCCCCCGTGATGAACTTATAGGCAGCCACAAGGTCGCCTCGCAACCTTCTCTTGAAGAGGTCCAGGTGCCCCAGTCTCTCTCCGTAGGGCTTGGCCTGCAAGCCCTTAACCATATGAGTGGCCCTTCTCTGGACCCTCTCCAGGTTATCCACATCCCTCTTGAAGTGTGGCGCCCAAAACTGCACAAGTGTGGCGGTCCAACTGCGGTTCGACCAGCGCCCGATAGAGGGGAAGTATCACCTCCTTGGATCTATTCGTCATGCATCTGCTGATGCACGGTAAAGTGCCATTAGCTTTTCTGATGGCTTCGTCACACTGCTGACTCATGTTCATCTTGGAGTCCACTAGGACTCCAAGATCCCTTTCCACTTCCGTTCCATCAAGCAGGTCATTACCTAGGCAGTAGGTATGCTGGACATTTTTGTCCAGCATACCTACTGCAAGTTAATTTAATGTCCAGGGATTGGGGCAGTCCTCTCTGTGGGAGGGGGCTTTCACATGTTTCTCCATGAACCAGCCTCCTCTACCACTGTCAGGGCCATGACTTGGCCATCTCTTCTCCCTTCTCTTTTTTCCACTCTATTGTGTTTCCCGTCTAAACTGTTCCCCTGCTGAGCCCAATACTGCTTTTAAGAAACAAGCCCAGTTGCTTATGCTCTGTAGGCTCTGGTCAGGTGTTGTTGCTTCCCTCCTTGTTAAGTTTTACATACAATAAAATGAGCTAAATTCTGAAGCACTCTTCCCCTGGTAACAGAACAGGCTTTTTTCCCCACACAAGAAGTTAAATTCCATGGAAACTAGGATAAATATGCAGAGTTAGTGAGGTAACATACAGTTTTTTTAAAAACTTTTCCCTGGCAGGCTGCTATGAGTGGCTTCCTAGAATCTATTCACAAAAGAGGAAGACAGAAGTCAAGCATTTCAGCTGCAAATCTGGCATGGGGGTAAGGGAACCCTCTCCCTTTACCCACACAAACAGTAGAGGGAGGTCCTGTGAGTGCCTGTGCAGGGTCAGCTAACAGGAAAATCCAAATATAACCTCTCTAGGAGGGTATCATTTGTAGATGAAGGGTCTTAAACTTGGCTACTGCACATGTGACTCTGAGTCAGTTATGGTCAGGGCACATGTTGCTTGTAACCAGAAGAACAACAGAGTGCATGTGCTAACCTTTCCCAATCCCTGCCAGTTTGGCTTCTGAAGCAGAGTTCTTGCTAGACAGCATATCTGCTCCCTGTTTGCTGCATGAGCCAGAGTAGGAAATATTTGAGAGCAAACAGTTGTGGAGAATTACTTTCTCCTTTCTCCTGTACTGTTTCTTCCAATGCTGTAACCTGTGCCCACTCTCAAGCAGGGAGATGCTTATCTATAGAGAGCACTGGCTTCATCCAATATAACTATGGCATGCTTCTTGGTCTTGATATTTTTTTTTTAATTCTATAAATAGCTTAGTGGTGAAATACTATTCTAAAAGGCATTGAAATGCCATGGCACTAAAAGGGAACCCATGCATAAGCTTGCTATAACTTGCAGGACTGTTCTGATAGTTAGTGCCAATGAATATGTTGGAGCATATATACTTACAAGTCTTGGCCTATTCCCACCCCAGCCATGGAGCTACAATCATTCAGAATCATCAGAGGGACATCCCTGGGAAATAAAAGCATTCTTTGGAGAAGTGATGTTAGCCAGAGAGGAGAGTGTATTCTCTGTCCTGGCCAAAGCAGGAGCTAACTTTAAGAAGTGAGGAGTAGGTCTTCTGCCTAGATGTGATTTCATGACAGCTGTTACAAGTCCCCATGCTGTCAGAGTGGTTCACCTTGCTGTCAGAGTGGTTCTGCTGAGTCTCTTCCAAGCATTAAGCCCCATGGTGATTCTGCTATAATCTTCCTTTACCATCTTTCTCAATTAGCGTGGATAAGAAAACTCCTAACAGAAGAGACCCCTGTTCCAATTTTGAATCAATATCATTTTTGTTTTTCAATTTAAAGCTTTATGTCTATGGCTTTACCTTAACTTTGACTGCTTGTACCCAGTCTTTTTGTGAAGCAACTTCATCTGTTTTAACTGCCAGATTTTTTTTTAAGTGTTTGGGGCCTGTCCAACACAACCAGACCATGCAGCTTTATATCTTATCACTGGCATCCCTGAAGGAAATAAAATCCTGCAGAATAAATGTTCTTAAACCCGAAGTTTTTCTTGGCAGAGAGATCAGTAGTGTAAATGTTGCATATTGTGTGTGTGTCAAGGATTTGAGAGGGAACAACACTGGTTCAGCTACAACTGTGTTTGAATATTGTGGCTGATGGGAGGCTTTTAATAAGATTTCCCTAACCTCTGTGGATGGGTCTTTTTTCTCCTGAGAATCACATTAATCAAAGTTTGCTTTAAGTTATTCGCAAGAACCTTGCCTAATGTTTCTCCAACTGGCACACACACACACACACACACACACACATATATATATAACCTTTTGGGGAGTGCAGCAGGTGCCTACAGAGTACATGACAGGAAGGAAGGAGAAATAAAAAGGGAGGGAAAAGAAGAAAAGGAAAAAATGAAGAACGCCTCTAAAATATCTCTAAGTATTTTGGAGAAGCTCCAGTTTAGTTGTAATGACATCAAGTGTTACTCACATATGAATACATCCCTCTTACGCACGGTTCCAAGTAGCTGTGAGAGCAGATGAGGCCATAGTCATCCACTCTTGGAATTTCCTGTAGTCTTTGTTCTAAATCTTAAAGACAGAATTCTGTTAACAATTATTTAACTTTCTTTTAGTTTTTCAAGACTCCACAAGCCTTCGTATTGTGCTGAACTCTAAAACACTGGTTTAAAACTTAGATTTATGTACCCATACATTATATTTAATCCTAGCCATTGATCTACACTGAAAAACACAGTCATTCTGTAGAGAGAGTTTGAGTGTGTGTGTGTGCATGTGTGGATGCACATGTGTACACACACAGAGAAGTCTAGGAGCACTCTTACCTCCCTGGAAGGTAGAACTGGCACTTACTGGGGCAGTTGTCTTGGTTGAATTCTAGGCCCTGAAAGAGTGAAAACAAAATAGAGGCATTGGTAATTGCATGCAGATGCCCAAGGTTATGTCCACAGAGAGAGAGAGAGAGAAATGCAGCTTTCTATCTGCCCATGCCTCTCTCTGACCCAGTAGCTCAGTAGTTTTTTTCCTCATCCAGAATGAATTGCATGTGCCCTGATGAACTCAATTCATGTCAAACACTACATGAAATGGGATGACGGACATGAGAGGAGATTGTGCCACATCACATTCCTTTCAAACTGGGGTTGGACCTTTCCTGTCTTTGCATTCCAAACAGATACCAAAATACAAGTTTAAAAACAAAAACAAAAAACCACATAACCTAAATACATGTAATTATCTAGAGGCTGAGAACTGTGACAAAGCAATGCTGACCGTAACATCTTTTATTTTGGATTGATTGCTAGAATTGTGTGTATATTGTGCAGTATTATCTTTGCCAGATCCTACAAGCATTGTGTTGAATGCATCCTTCTCTTCATCACTGACTTAAAAAACCTTAAACCTGCGCTTCTTATTGCAGACAGTTGGGAGGGAATTGCTGCTTCATTTAATACAATTCCTGGTAGGCAAGGATCAGCAAGACCCAGTCATCACAAAACTACTCGATAACACCCGGATTCATATCATGCCATCAATGAATCCAGATGGATTTGAAGCTACAAAAATACCTAATTGTTATTTCTCAAAAGGAAGGTAAGGTGTGTGTGGAAGTGGGCAGAGGAAGTGGGTGTGCATTTTTTTTAATAGAGGGGGTATGCCATAACAGGTGAGTAATTATTGTCAGCTTAGAGATAAATTTGGCCTGTGGTGTTCTGAAGACATAATGCTATGACATGAAGGTTGGCAGCGGACTGATCCAAGCCTCTGTTTGCTTGTGAGTGTGTGTTCTTTGAGAGAATTGATCACAGTTTAAAGTGCTTTAAACTTTAAGCTACATATATCTGGTTTCTAAATAGAAATACAACATTTCTGGATCCCTAGGGTGCCAAAAATGAAAATAGTCACAGAATTAATGGCAGGCAAGAGGACCTTTTCTTCATTTTCAGATTAGATAGAGGATGGCTGTTTTCAGTTTGCTGGACAAAAAGAAAATGTTTAACACTACAGATGTTCAAACCCAGCTTGTCATCTCTCTCATCAACAAAGAAAACAATATAACAGTTCTGAAACAAATTTGTCGATGCTTTTATTTAATAAAAGCACTGGTTCCCAGCACTGCCATAAGCCTACTGTAAAATGCTTTCTGCAGCTCAGATGATTTGTGTTCTGCATCAGTTGCAGGCAGAATGGACCACTAGAGAGGGCTCTGTCCCTGAGGAGATGCTGTGTAGTGGCTTCTACCAAAACAGTATTACTCAGATAATTTAAGGCACTTCTTCAGCTGTCCACCCCAAAGCTTGAAGCCCATACAGCAGCCTTTTCAGTTCCAGATCTGACTTTCAACAAATTTAGATAGCTGCTGATATGTCTGCCATTCTTCCATGATGGCTGAGCTGATGCTAGGTCAACAACAGGAAAATTATGTGAAGCCTCCAAAGACTAGGCTTTGGTTACGCTGGCAAAACATCCATAGTGACAAAAAAAAGTTTAAGAAGTTCATCCCATTGCGGGCAGTCTTGGAAACAGCTGAGTGCAAACTGTGCTGAACTCATAGCTATGAGGGGAGGAACCAGAAGCATGGCAGCAGAGCTTTTGTTGGTAGCTGTATGAGCTTACTGGCTGGTCAGAGTGGGGCTTGCCTGGAGTCACTGCTCACATGCAGCTGTGGAACCCAGGGGGTGAGTGCTGTTATGATTCACTTTGCCCTTCCCTTGCTCCCCACTACCCCAATTACCCTTGATTTCAGCAGCAAGGAAAAGAAGGGACAGAGGGAGTACAGACAGGGGCTGTGCACTACTGTCGCCCATCCCCTCTCCTCCGTTTTCCTGCTGCTGATAGGGAAGGAAAGAGAGTGGAAGAGCAAAAAGCAGTGGCACTCATTCCCTGGGCTCCAGAGCTGCTTGAAAGCAGGGTCTCTGGGCAGATGAGCGTTCTTTACTGCCCATGCAGCACACTGCTGAAGGGGGCAGGGCCATATCCCTGTCAGCGCAACCCTGGATCTGCCCCATGGCAGCTGTGTAAGGAATCTGTTGTAGAAGGAGTGTTTGTGTAACACTGCCCTGTCTGCAGTCCTTGCATGTTATAATGCAAATTGCTACAGAGATCAAAACAGGGAAGAAAATTAAAAAACCTAGAAAAAGGAGAATAAAGAGAGAGCACAGACAAAGACAAAGAAGAAATGACAGGAAGAAGGAAACCAGAGGAACACATTTGGGAAGATACAGAAAAGCAGAAAGTGGCCAACACAACTCTTACTAATACCATAGGAGTACTTGTGTAGCTAAGGACCAAGATCTTTTGGATCTTTTACTTTAGCTGCCATAGCAGCGTTAGGGGGAACCAATTTGTCATGTAGATGCACATACTACTTGGCACACTACACAACTAAATTAGGCCCTGTTTAAAATAGCTTACTCCTGAAACAAGTAGGTCTTTTGTGGGGGGGGTTCCAGTGACTGAAGCATCTTGGGGGTTGACACTAAAAAAATGAAATTGTTTAAAAGGAACAAATCCGTAGCTAAATGCTAATCACACTGACCTTGCAGTAGAGGAGAAAGGAAGAAGTATGGGATTGGTGAAACAGGTTGGCACTCCAAGTACTCTGAGATGAAAAGGGCATCCTTTTGCTAGGTGCATTGTTTTTACTGCTTCACACTGAGGATGATGACATTACAAGTGGCTCAGCCATAGGAAAGACACATGCATTCCCAAACAAGCAGAAAAAACACGCTTTGCATTCTCTATTTGACTTATGCCACAATATTGTTTTTGCTGAGAGACAGAAAAGGAATCAGTGTTTTCATTTGAAATACTCTTGTCATGGTAGAATAATTATTCTATTGTATTCAGAGGTCAATGACTTCTATGATGTGGAATTATGTCAGTTTATTTGATGGTTAAATGAGAACAGCTTCATGCTCATTTACCTATGCACTGTTTAAATAATCCTGTTTCCTCCGGACACTAGCACATCACAGAACCAAAGCATTGTAAATCATTTAAGATTGATCAAGTTGTTGGAAATGTCTACATGCAAACAAATAGGATTTTGTTTTTTCTGTAAGATACAATATGAATGAAGAAGATCTGAACAGGAATTTCCCTGATGTCTTCAAAAGTAACTGGGTCCAAACTCAACCAGAGACTGAAGCAGTGATGAAATGGATACAAAACGAAACATTTGTTCTTTCAGCTAACTTGCATGGTGGGGCACTTGTTGGCAGTTACCCATTTGATAACGGTTACTCAGGTAAGCTAATACCTGTGCTTCTCCTTTAAGAGCTTTAGTAAGAAAAAAACAAAATCCCTGAAATTTTGAACAGGGCCTTGCAAACTTAGAGCTGAGGGAGTGGGGTGGAGAAAAATGATTGACCAGGAGGAAGAAAATCTTTTAGAGGTCAAAAAGGTAGAATAAATAAAGTAAGAATTGACAAAGGCTTAAGTGAATTGGACTTTGCAAAGAAAATTAAAACAAACAGTAAGTGCTTCTTCAGTCATATTAAACAGATGTGGTGGGGCACAGTTGGGGTGCTTGCCACGTGGCAGGGACTGCAGTAGACTGGGACAAAGCTGGTAGAGAAGGCAGCCAAGTGAAGCCCCTGAATGTCATGATTAAGGGGGAGAGGTGTGTGGTGGAGCACCGTTGGAGGTGCTCGCCACTCAAGGACTTTCACAGGCTCTGAGAGGAGCCTGCCTTGGCGAAGCAGCAGGGGGAACCTCCCCCAGGAACTGTTCTAAGGTGGGAGGTGTGTGGCAGAACAGCCCCCAGGAAATGCCAGGCCAGTTACCACCTCGGTGGAAGGTGAGTAGGGGAGCCTAAACCCCAGCCCCTGCCTTCGGGTGGGTTATTTAACATCGGAAGCAGTTGGGGCCAGGCATGGCTCTGGCCACTTGAGCCCACGTGGGGTGCAAGACCCCGAGGAGTGAGTGTGTTGGGCCAGACACACCAGTGAGTGGCACCTGAGCCTGCAGTTGGGAGGCGTGGAGAGCCTAGCAAAGAGCATGGAGCCTAATGAAGAGGCAAGGGGCCCAGAAGTTAGGAGCCCCAACTGTGCATGTGCGGGGGAAGGAGCCCAGGGAGAGTGAGGGGCTCAGAGCCCAAGGAGAGAGGCCAAAGTTAGGGGCCGGGATATAGTTACAACATGTGAATGCTGAGAGGGGTGAGTAGTGAGGCCCTGTGAACAGGGGGCCCAGGATGAGGCCCTGTGAGGAAAGGGTGCGAAGTGGGTCCTGGTGAGCAGGGGGCTCGAGGGTAGGCCCTGCTAATGTGGGGGCTAGGTTAGGTCCAGGTAAGCCTTCAGGGGCCTGAGGCCACACATGGGCCAGAGGCCGATTGGGTGGGGCGGCTGAGGAAGTGCCGCGGGCAAACATCGAGGCGAGTCAGGAGCCCCTAATTCAGAGCAGCTGGGTGAGTGACCCAGTGAGGGATGAGAGGCAGAGTCACTCCACTGTTCTGCAAGCCGCCCAGTGCTCGCTTGGATGAAGGTCATGGGAGAGGCCCAAGAGGCCATGTGCTTGCTGGCTGGGGAGTGCAGGGAAACAAGCCCCAGGACCCTCCAGGAGAGGGCAGGGGGAGTGTGGCCCCAGGAAAAGGAGGGGTGGTATGAGAGTAGCCCTGCAAAGGGGCAGTATGAGAGAGACCGCATGAGAGGTGGTGGAGTGAGAGAGGGAGGCAGTATGACTATGGACCGTGATAGGGCAGAAAGTGAGAGGCCTAACACTGGGATGAGTTGAGCCCAGCCTGAGGCTGGAGCAGAGCTGTTAGGAACATCTGCAAGGCTTGGGATGTAGTATAGGGGTGGTTGGAGCTGCATACATAGGCCCAGGAGAACATAGGCTTCCCGCCTAATTAAGACCTTAATTTTTGAACAACAAGGCATGGCAGGAGAGAAAGGTGGGCAGCATGCCCAGAGGCAGGTGGGAGACTAGCACTGTGGCTAGTCCAGGAGTTCCCACTTTGCCACACAGGAAAGAACAAGAAGGCTGTTGAGGTTGCTTGGATTGCTAGGCGAGCGACAGGGAGGTTAAGGAGGAGGGGGCTGGCTTTCCTCTGTAACATGAGGCATGGTGCTCTTCCTAGGATCATCAGAGCATGTGTTTATTTAACTAATTTCCATTACAGACCTACCACACCCTTTTTCTGTCCTTTTTTCCTGTGGGATATGTTGGGACACAAGAAACTGATAGGCAGGTTTGAGGGCTTCATATTTTTTGTGAAATACAGAGCTATTCATTGTAACATTAATCAGGGTCATACCATGACCATCTTCATTACACAGATATGGTAACTACAAAGCGTTATAGTGCAACCAAAGATGATGATGTTTTCAGATACCTTGCAAAATCCTATGCTTCCCACCATGCCACCATGTCCAGAGGGATTTCATGTGGTACTTCAAATGTGGAAAGCTTTCCAGGTGGTATTACAAATGGATATTCATGGTACCCATTGGAAGGTAAGAGTGTCAATGTTTTCCTCTCATCTTCATTGCTTTTATTGTATGCTTGGACACAGGCTTGTTCCTGCACTCCATAACAGCTGTGGCTTTACCTGCAATACAATTTTTTGAAGTCTGAACTGACTGCCAGCGAAGTTGGTAGGTGCAAACATGTTGCACCTGTTATTGTGGACACTGTCAAGCAGAAGCATTTGCAGTCTCTGAACTAGCACATAGGTGAATGTTGCCCTGAGCCTTTCTGAATAGGGATCCAAATCTAAACAACAACAGCCAGCTTCCACTGACTGGGTCTTCAGCTCCTCCCTGTGCTTCGGCCCATGTCTTTTGCTGTTTCTCTAGCAAAAATGCAACTAGCTGGAGAGCCCTTCCTTAATCAGCTTGCACAGATCACTGCTGATTGACAAGCTACTGCTAAGGCTTCCCCTTTCCCTTCTGCTGTCAACCTGTTTTTATGCATTAACATAGATGCACAAATATATTGAGCCTCTTGGGCAAAAATCCTACTACCTATACTAGTCAATCAAGTGTAGGGCCACTACTGGCAACAGGTTTCATCTGGAATAGCTAAGATCAAATCTGCCACTTTCTTTTAGAAAGGAGAGAACTAATACCACTATCTTGTAATAGCTTTCTACCTGGCTAATTACTGAAATGAATGCACTGATTTATTTCTGTATGTAGTTAACCGTATACATGCTCCTGGTTAACCACACTCTGTGGCTTCATATTGTTACGAGAAGTGACACTGTACAAGTTTAGAAGGCTATTTTTGGTCATCAACTAGTATTTTTTTCACCAAGCTTGATGAAGCCTTTGTACTTCCCAAAAGTCTCCTTATTACTGACCATGCCAGACCTTGTTCCAAATGTGGATTTGTCTGTCCCTGAATGGTTACGAACATTTTCACAAGAGCTAGATTGTCATGTAGCAGGTTAGGGAAGATTTGACATTTCCTCACCCCCTTCTTACTGATTGCTGCTCTCAACATTAATCATTAACACTTACTTTTAGGTGGAATGCAGGATTATAACTATGTCTGGGGACAGTGTTTTGAAATTACATTGGAGCTGTCATGCTGTAAATATCCACCAGAAGGAAAACTGAAGCAATTCTGGAATGACAACAGGGCTTCTTTGATTGAATACATTAAACAAGTTCATCTAGGTGAGTAGGCTTTGTTATTTTAACAGCTAGTAAAGCTGAGCTGCTCTGACTTGGGAATAGAAATACTACCTGCTCTCCAGTGGCCGGCTAGAACTGAGAGCTGCTGCTATCAGGTTTTCTTGGTTCTTGTTGAATTAACAAGGTAGATAGCAGAGCTGTGTGTGCCCTTCTCATTTTAGAAACCAGGTAATGAGCATGGGAAGCATTGATTGGAAACCTCACAAGCCACTGACCACGCAGAGGGTCAATTTTTGCAGCCCTTCTTTACATAAATACAAATCCAGAGACCTTGCAGCTGCTTGATGAAAGGGATGTGTTGTCACTTCCACTGCAAGTGTTTTTTTTTACTGAGTGCCACAGGGAGCTCACAGGTTTTCCAGTCAGATCTGCCAGGTAGGTCTGCCTTTGGAGTCCTGCTTTGACTGCAGGAAGAGTTTGCTGAATCAGAGGTGTTTTGAATGAAGTATTGTGGGCCCAATGAACCAGAATTTTTAATCAAAACTTTGCTCCATCAGAACATTTCCAGCAGTCTCTCTCTTATGCAGATCTACCACACAGATGAAGTCACTAAAAATAATGTCTTGCATTCACCTGGAGATTCAGGAAAATTGAGTACAAACACATGACAAATCCCATGGGCTGTATTGAGGATGAGGCACTCTGAGCAGTCACAAATATTTCAGCCTCTGGCAGTCAGTAATGGGGATGTGCCTTGCTTTCCAGTTCTGCCCTCCAACACTGCAGGTTTGGGAGGGAAAAGAAGAGGCACAAAGACCTTAGGATTAGGAGCTACAGGGGATTTGGCATTGACAGATGTGCCAAACAGCTCCTGGTGCCAAGCGGCTCCTGTGCCTGGGAAAAACTGGGACCCGGTAACCCCTGCCCTGGCTACCCTATCCCTGATGGTGCTAAGCAACAGGGACAGGGCATCCTGGAAGTGTCCCTGATGGCTCCTGCTGGGTGGGCTGTCAGGGATCCAGTTTCTGTCCTTTCCTCCCTCCCTCTGCCTTGGAGGTGGAAGGGAGGCAGAGCAGAATACTGTGAGATTGTGGAGGTTTAGAGACCTGGCTAGGTGTCAAATTTGTCTTGGTACAACAAAGGAGTTGCTGTTTGAATTGGCAATTTCTTGTGGGACTGCCATGTTTGTGTGGCAAATCAGCCATTATTCTCTTGGGACAAATCCCTTCAATATTTGGCATGCTACTGTGCATTGTGAGAGAGATGCATACATCCTGCAACAATGCAGCATCCTGAGGGGGCCTCCAAGGCAGCTGGCAGTGGCTACTGTGCCAGCTCCAAAGGTTCAAAATGTGTTAATCAGTCACACCAAAAGATTTAAGATATTGGTCTAAAACTGAGGCTAAAAAGAAAACACCCTGGATTCTCATTACTTGTGCTTTCTGGTCCTTTAGCATCTACTTGGGGCACGTTTTTTCAAGTGTTTTTCCATGGCATTGAGATCCGGAATTGTACTTTGTTCACTAAGATACCACAGCTTGAAAAAAACAAAATGCTGCAAGATTTGGTAACACTAACCGTCATGCCCATCTCTTGTAATACTGGCCCTTGTGGAAACAACCTAAGCACCTCATCTTGATCTGCACAAGAATGAGGAGGAGGAATATTTGCCCATGTTCCCATAAACAGGGTCTAAACAGGAACCTTGCCTGTTAGCTCAGGGTGGTGACTCGTGACCGCAGAGGAGCCCTTCCGGCCGCACACCCCCAGCATCAGGGAGGCACCAAGCCCTAAACTACTTTTCTAAACCTGTGGTTTGAGATTGAATGGTCTTTAATTTTCTGTGCAGTGCGGTACACCTAAAATGGTAACTGTCACACTTCGGAGAGTCCAAGGGCTCTGAACAATTAAATGGCTGGAGCGGGGGTAGAGATGGGAGAGTTTTTGTATTGGGATGCTCGCTAACTAAAGACTAGAGCTTTGGATTCCTTTTACAGAGAAACAGCCTGTGTTAAGGAATTAGGTTTTTTATCAGTAATGCGTAGCGATGCTGCCCCCATGTGGTCAAAAACTGTACAAGTGGGCGGCAAGGAACGGAGGAGCGTGGGTGATTTTAAGTGAGACCAACCATATATAAACGGCTTATACTCCCATGTATAAGCTGCCTTTCCATTCTGGGCCCTGTACAGTAGCTTGTTTCTAGTTTTCATGTGAATTCCTTATGAATCCATGAGGCCATTCAGTGCTCAAAGACAGACCTGCTTGGATGTGCTCTAATTCCTTGTCCTGGAAAGAAAAGGAAGGAGCAGATTTCTATTTAACAGAGCTCTGGTATTTTATAGTGAACTAGAGAGTCACAGGGTCTATAGAAACGTAGCATTTGTTTTTTAAACAAAAATAAGTGTAGAAACTGGTCTGGACACCAGCAGGCATGCCATGCTTTAATTGCCGTAGTGCCTCAGGTTTCCAGCCCACATGGAAGGACTGTGCTCTGTTGGAACTGGGCAAGTAAAGCAGAGAAGTCTCAGGCCTCAGAGAGTGCATAGTTCATGGGATCTCCTTGGAACTGGCTGGGGGTGGAAGCAAGGAGGCTATCAAATACAGGTTTCCCTCGATTTATGCGGGTTCTTTATATGTGAATTTGTTCTTACACGGTGAGCATATTTAGACCCATAATTCGTTATATGCGAGGTAAATGCACTCTTATGTGCTCAGCATATATGTCCCCACCACCCAAGCAGGTAAGTCTGTGGGGGGAGGGGAATGGGCCGTGGCCCCGCTCACCCCCACCCCAGCTGCAGTGGCCCTGGGAGCAGCCTGCAGCTGCTGGGCTGCACTGTACTCTGCCTGTCCCCCCGCGCCTGGGCTCACCCCATCTCTTGGGCCCCGGGCATAGCCGACATCAGCTGCCTGTACCAGGGCACAGTATAGCCCAGGAGCAGAGGTGAGTGGGGACAGGCAGAGCATGTTGCAGCCCAGTGGTTGCAGGCAGCTGGCGTGGGCCGCTGCAGCCGGGGCTGGGGTGAGTGCCACTCTTTTCCCTCTGCTTTGCTGCCTTGTGCAACCTCAGGAGCGGCACCCCTCCCCCTTCCCTAGTCCCAGTCTCACTCCCTCCCTCTCTGCCATGGGAACCTATCCCTATTTGTTACATTGTAAAGTGGATTCATTTTATGCGCTGTTCTCTGGGAACACATGTACAGCATAAATTGACAGAAACCTTGTAACTTCCTTTCAAGGGAAAAAAAGATCTTTCTTGACAAGATCTGTCATTGGAGTGTGACTAATCTTTCACATGCTAGCACACCTAGAGGTCCTACCTCAAGTTTTACTTAAGATCAGTTATTCCATGAAAGTTTACATGTAAAAGTGTTCTGATACACCCTCTCTCTGTGGTAGAAGAGCCTTTGAGGTGAATGGCACATGGCATGCCAGGATGTGCAGTTACCATTCACCATGCTTCTCAGTTTAACAGCCAGGGTGCTGCAGCACTTCCTGGTGTGGCTATTCAGCATGGACAATCTAGACTGGACTGCAGCTTTCTTTGCAGTGTGACTCCAAAGAGATTGTGCAGTGACCTGGCTGTTTCTGTTAAGGGGCAGTGTCTGGATGGTTTTTAATCAACTACTCGTTTCTTTAAATACAAAAATTGGATTTAATTATATTTTTTATTTTTTTGTTAAAATGCTTTTAAAAAATAAACTATCAAGATAGATATGTTAAAGGTCAAAGATATATAATTTTGGAATAGGGATTATAACTTCTAATTATACTATTTGAGACAATATAGTCATGTAACCTTTTTAAAACTTTTATAAATAGGTCACAACAGGCCATGGACTATTAGGGGCCCATTCTTATGGGTTTCCCAGAGGCTCCTCTACAAATTAGTATAGATTAAAGAAAACCACTCTACCCAGTGGGAACGCTCTACCCAGTACTCTGTTTAGAAAATCCCATTAAGCATCTCCGTGATGCTTAGTTTCAATTATCAATGGATTTGTATCTCCAGAGATAACATCCTTGTTAACAGCAGTATATGGAGATGAGAGCTAACAGACCTGATTATCTACCCATCATCCTGTCTCGGACGGCCAGAGCCGACTCGAGGTGATTTAATAATTACTCATTCGTTGGGTGGGCTGGTGAATAGAGAGGCGGACAAGGCTTAATTGGTTGCAAAACTTTACTTATGCCGCTTGCAGCTGCGACGCTGATGGTCCGGTCGTATGAACAACTATGTTAGTTGTTCCAGCTGGCAGCAAGGGTATGTCGAGGATTGCGCTCGGCGATGGGGAGAAGAATCGATAGGTGATCAGTCTATCGATCAGCTCAGCCGCAAGTCAGATCTCTTTAGAGGCACTCTGCAGCGTGCTCAAAGTTCTCCGACTTGGGCGGAAGTTGCATGAAATTTTAAACAGCCAG
>NW_005842215.1:1468194-1478466 GCF_000455745.1 Alligator sinensis
TCCACAAATCAAGCCGGCGGGGCAAGGGTACGTCGGGGATTGCGCTCGGCGACGGGGAGAAGAATCGATAGGTGATCAATCTATCGATCAGCTCAGCTGCAAGTCAGATCTCTTTAGAGGCACTCTGCAGCATGCTCAAAGTTCTCCGACTTGGGCGGAAGTCGCACAAAATTTTAAATGGCCAGCAAGCCAATTCCCAGCCGCCACGTAGTAATAATTTAGAACTAGCCAATAGCGGGACACAAATTTGCATTCGAATGGCGGGAACTCTCTTGCACCGGGGTTTTCTGCTGCAACAGAAAACCTTTTACTTTGCGAGAGGCTCTCACGTAGCGGGAAAATTCCATCGTGCCAAGGCACCAAAATCACTGGGTTGTGACACATCCCTCTTGTCTCTCGGCAAGTTTGTGTACACAGTCAAGCCCTTACCTCTAAAAGTGCAAAGCTTCAAGAAGTTAAATGAATAAAGGACATCAAACAACAAGAATGTACTTTTTGTAGAAAACAGTGATTAAATTAAGGCTTCCTGACCAGGGATTCTAATCATGATTTAAATTCCTGCTTTTGAAGTATAGTTTTTCCTCTGTGCTATGTGGGGAATGGAAAGGATTATTCATGCTGCAGCCAGGAATAAAATTTCATAGACATTAGGGCTGGAAGGGACCTTGAAGATCAAAAAGGCATAACCTGAGTAAGCTAGTTCTGTTACAGCCCACTTGGGGCATAGCTATACCACAAACTTCCTATGCAGGGCAGCAGTGGCCTCACAGTCTAGCTGGCTCCATGCTGACTGCCTCCCAAACTGGGAGCTGAGTGGCTACCTTCATGTAGTGCTGCAGATAGATCTGCTGCCATTGCTCAGCAATGCTCTTTAACCTGCTGGCTGCAGTGCCAACAGTTATACCACAGCCTATGTGGAGAAGCACATTTGAAGGCATTGCTGCCTGACCTGGCTACCCTGGTGATGTAGACGTGTCCTGAGTACTAACTCTTTCACCTAGTAGTGGAGGAAATAAATAGAACTGGCACACAGTGCATTCAACTTTGAAAGGGCTTGCCCTCCAGGCCAGAAACTGAATCTGACACTTGTCATATTTGCACCCTCACTCTCTCTCATCCTTGCTCCTAGGTGTTAAAGGTCAAGTTTTCGATGGGTCTGGAAAACCCATACCAAATGCAATCGTGGAAGCTGAAGGAAGGCAACATGTGTGTCCTTACAAAACCAACAAATATGGAGAATATTATCTTCTTCTCCTGCCTGGAAAATACAAAATTAATGTAAGACTCTTGCTTTACTTAAATCTTGGTTCCTAATTATGTTCAGAGAGTTTTGAAAACCACAAGACAGTAAATACTATGGAATTGAGGACTTTTTTCATAAACATGCAGTATCTGCACAGACAGAAGTTCCACCTAAATGCCTGTTTACCTTTTGATAGCAACATCAACCAATCCTGATCAAGTTGGCATTTAGGAAACTAGCAGTTTAAGGGTTCAAGAGGCCTAATGTGGGCACAGATCAAAGGCGAGGTAGCAGCAGAGACTAGAATGACAGAACAAAACTGCTGCCTGTCAGTAAGATGCTTGAACAGATTGTGCTTTTGCATATTTTGAATCTTTTTTTTACTGATGCTTTCAGTTAAAATGAGGTGGTAATGAGAAAAAGGGGTTGTGAAAAAAATGGCACCTTTTCACTGTGTATCCAGAGCTGTTTGCCAATATTAGCTACCAAAAATGTTTCTTAGAAAACTCTTCAGGATTTTCTGAAGATTGCATAGTTGGACAAACCTTAGCACCAGCTAAAGACTCATGTGATCTCAATATTGGTGATAAATGAAGTTACTCACTTCAGGAACTAGAACACATTGTTCTGTTTGCCTTAACAGGGCTGGCACAACACATATGTGGTCTACACTGTGTGTGTGTAAAGGGCACTTCATGCTTCCACTCAATTCAACCACAAAATCCCAGAGTGCCTTAGGGCTCTGTATAAGAGGATAGGATCTAGAACATGTATATGGAGAAGATCTCTCAAACCTCTCTACTTTCTGTATTAAATGACTTCTTTCTCCTTCAAGCTGTTGTCCATAGGGCCATTCCAGTATAGGTGATCCCATACCTCCACAGGAGGTAGTCTCTCTCATCCTTAAGCAAAAACAAATTGCAGGACTGCATTCTCAAACGGAGTCTGATCTGGAAGCTTCAATGGTGACAGCACTCACTGACAATAAAACTAGAGGCACATGTGGCAACCTTGTCTCTCTCCTACACACCTGCATTCTTGAGAAGTCACAGATGATAGCTGAACCCTGGTGGAGCGTGTGCTCTGACCACTGCTGAAGGCTCCATCTTTGCCATCTTGCAATACACTGCAAAGTCAGATTTACTTTTACAGCATGTAGATGGAGATTGCCCTGTGCCCTTTGACCTTTCCACTATGGCAGCACAGAGCCACAGGAGTGATCTAAGTCATCTGTAGCTAGAAGACCAGGTCTGCCTGACATCTCAAGTATAAAGTGATGCCTCTGTCTTTGAGAAGTGCTATTTTGGAAAGAACATTGTCAGACAGGTCTGTTGGCTGGGGAAACATTAATAGCTTTGGGCAGGAACTTGGAACATCTCCAAGGAGACCTCGTCTAGAAGGAACATAGTGCCATGAGGATTTGCCATTACCAGATGGGTCTTGCCTATTCTTGTTGAAGTGATGGTAAGTAAAAGCTTGTCTGCTGACCAAGAAGAAAAGAGGTTAGGCTGACCAAGTTATAGCTGACCTGCACCTGGTTCTGAAAAGTCCTTGTGCTCCAGAGACAGGGAAGCTGCTGCTGGAGAAGAAGCAGCAAGCAAGGCCAAAGATCAAGACTTTGATCTATGTGGTCTTTAAAATCAACCTTAAAATGGTTGCAATACCGAAGACCAGTCCATTTACATGGACATAAAAGGAAACTCTAGACTCTGTGAAGGGTGTCTTACAGGCCACTCTCACTGGAAATGTTTCTGGATTCTTAGCAAGAGGCAAAGGAATAGGAAGGAGATAGCCTTGCAGGGGAAGGGGGCACAGGCACGACTGGTCAGAGTCCAGGTCATTTCCAGGAAGAGCACACACCAACTGCTGAAACTTCCTTAGCCTGACAAATGGTTTTTGAACCCGAAAGCTTGCTTAATAACTATTCTCCAACTATTTGGGTTAGTCTAATAAAAGGTATCAAATTCACCCAAGGAACCTTGTCTGCCTGTGCTGCACTGCAGCACTCAAACAGCAAGGAGCACAGCTGGTAGCTGGAGAGCTGGGGTGGGGGTGAGGGAGCAGATCCACACCCCCTGCAGTGAGGGAGGGGGCAGGGGTATGTACTGCCCAGGCGGTGGGGGGAGAGGGAAGACTGTTCCTGCCACTGCTTGCACCCCAGGAGGGGTGTGCCTCCCAGATCTGTGCGAGGCGGGGCAGGCTGCAGCTGGGGCTGCATGGGGCTCTTCTCAGCAGGAGCTGGGTTTGCAGTGAGCACTGGCAGTGCTGGGAGGATGCTGCATTGACCTGATTTTACCGCCACTCCACTCCCAGTGCTGCTGTCACTGCCTGGCGCAGTCCCAGCTCTTCCCGGCATGTGGCTGGAGGAGGAGCATTGGGCCAGGGCTGTGCTGGGTGGCTGGTGGCAGTGACAGCACTGAGAGCGGAGCGGTGGCGAAATTTGGGGTGGATACAGACAGCATCCTCCCAGTGCCGTCCATGCCTGCTCCAAACCCAGCCCCCACCGAGAAGAGCCTTGTGCAGCCCTGGCTGCAGCCTGCCCGATCCAGGGGGGCACAAGCCCCCTGCCCCTTGCTCTCCTGGGATGCAAGCAGCAGTAGTAGCCACCTTCCCTCTCCCTTCCCCCCCACCACAAGGCAGCGCCTGCCCCTTCCCTTCCTCCTCCCCTGCCACCACACTACTTACCAGCTGTATCAGAAATTGGATCGTATCAGCCCCAATAATAAATAATCAGCCTTACCCAGAGAGTCTCAGGGAGAAAAGATGTCATTTTAAAAATAACAGATGTGACTGCACCCAGGGAAAGGATTGATCAAGCAAGACACTGCCATTTTTATATAGTTATTTTTCAGAGTAGAAATGTGTTTTAAAAACAAAGAAAACAGTGACGTCTGACATCTGTCACAAGACTGACATCTGACTAGTGTGGTTGCTTTATGCACATCAGACACTTTCTTATAAGCCTCTTCAGACTGAATTCTCATTTCTATTACCTGATGCAGACTTCATTTCTTTCCTCTGATAGGTGACCACAAGTTTAGTCAACCAATAGTTTCCCCCCCACAAAGGGTTTCTAAATCGTGTTGATGACCAAGTTAACCATTCATCCGTTTAGTCAACAAATAAAATAAAGCAAAGTTAACTAAATCCCAACTGAAAAGGAAAATTAACTATCATCACTGAAAAAGACTGCCAAATGAGACTGTATCGCCACATTATCTGTATTTGTCATTGTAGATAGGCTGAAATATTTGTAAAAGATGTCATACCCTTCTCATTTAAATGGCTAATTCAATAACTTTAACAGGTTTGGATAATCACCTAGGCTATGCAAAGCACCACTCAACAATGTTTGCAATGGAAACTACACAACTAAAATGACTCAAATGAGCAAACCAAACTAGCATGAACCCTCTTCTATTTGTCCTTAGGCTACAGTACCAGGAGTTCCATCGAAACTGAAGCAACTGGAAGTACCAGACGGGACTGCTAACTTAAGTGCTTTCAAACTTGACTTCACTTTCCCGGATTTCTTTCAGACACCAAAGGAGCTTTCGTGCCCTACAGAACCTCTTTATCAGATCAGTTCTTCAACAGCTTTCAGACCTACTGTGCTGCTCTTGCCTTTAACAACCCTTTTACGTGCAGTTTTTGAATAAAGCCAAGAAAGAATAAAGGAAGAAGTGAGGGCGTGAAGCTTTGCAGATTAACATACAAGTGTGTTTTTAAAGCAAAGAATTGTATTTGCAAAAGAATGTATATTGTACAATTGAATTCCTCAGATTTTTAATCAAGTTTACTATATTTTTATAAAATATTGGCAGGACAATCCAAATAGTTTTGGTAAGTTGGTTATACCAGACTGTACTATTTTTATATTTTTTTAATCAGAACTAATTATTGTGTAGTTTATACAACATAGACTTTACAGAATGTGAGTACAGAAACTGGGAACTTACTTGTTAAAACTTTTGTACAGTTTGATATATAGACAGTACAAAAATAAATGAATTGTAAGTATTTTTACATACACCTCACACATACTGACTGTGAAACAGTAATGTGTGCCTGAAAAATATTAGAAGGCCCAGCTCTGGTCTTGCACCAGTAAAAAAATCAGTGCTAAGTTCACTGAAGTCATGGGGAGTTACATGAATAAAAGATCTAAATCAGACTTGGGGCAGGTTTACATCCCTCACTATAGCAAAGTTACAACTGCGCTGTGATTTAGTACTTCCTTCTGGAAGTATTAAATCACCTCACAGTAACAGCACGTACTGAGGTGTATGTGCGGCACATGCTTATTTAGCAGCTATTTAATTATAATGATGCGCTACTGGGGGACTGCATCGCCATGACTAAGTAGCTGTTGGTCCTGTGTAGACGCACCCGAGTCTCTAAGGAGACTATTATATACACACACAGACAGGACTCGTTACAGCTTTAAATTAAAAAAAAAAAGGGATAAATAGCAGAAAGGTGAGTTTTATGGAGAACGTGTGTAGAGCAAGTGGGAAAGAAACTCGCAAGCCCTTTCTTTAGCCACCTTTATTTCAGCACCCTCTCTTAATCTACCTGCACTGATAAAGGACAACACTCAGATCCTTCTGAACATGTAGTGTTCCACATTCTGTTTTTACCAATTTTTTTTTACTGATAAACTCCCTGATTTTTTTTTTTAAGTCATTAAGGTTTTACTGATTTATACCTGTTTTTCAGTTCAAATCCCTGTTAACTGGCACACATGGGAAATAGCCCATTCCCCACTTGTGCGGGTTAACAAGGATTTGAACTGGAAAACGGGTGGTACTGGTAAGCTGAAAGTGCTGCTGTGCCTGTTACTTGAGGCACAGGTTTCTGGCTGGATGTTGGTGGGGGGGGGGAAGGAGGGCGGTGGCTGCATGCGGAGCAGGGGCAGGGGGCTGGCGGTGGCCAGGGGAGGGTGGCTGGAGGCATGGGGCTCTTGGCTCTGACCCCAGGTGGAGCGGGCTAGCCCGTGGGGAATCTCTCCCAGGGCAGGTGGGTCCGAGCTGCATGCTGGTGGCTCTGGCTTCAGCCCTGCCCTGGGCGCTGGGAGCTGCAGGCCCTCCCAGGGTGAGGCAGACAGGAGGGGAGAGGCACGAAAGCAGCCAGGGAAGAAAGGCAGGGTGCGACGCCACGTGCTTCTTGCCGCTGATCTGGCGGCATAGGCCTCCTGAGAAGAGCCCGGCACAGCCCCTCAAGCCACAGCCCTCCCAGGGGATGTGTAGCAGCCTTGACCCTGCACCCACCCCCGCTTTGCTCCCTGCTGCAGCCCCAGGAATGGCTGATGGGCTGGGCTGGGTCCCTCCCCCCACCCCTTCCCTAGTCCCAGCCTTACCCCGCCCCCAGCTAATTTTTCCCCAATTTAAATTAATTTTTTTTTACTTTTCTTCTTTTTATCCTGATGTCAAGCAGGTTTTTGTTTTGAAGATAAATCAGGGAATTTTTCAGGGTTTTTTTTTTTTAAATAAAAACAGACTATGGAACACTATGACCATGCAATACCATGAACTTTAATTTTTATTCTTCTGTGGGAAGGAGGTCACTACAGTTCTATAAAGTTGATTTAGTTAACTGAATTGGCTAACTTTATCTTGCCAGTTTTGCACATTGATATTAGTACTTACATCAAACTTCTTCAAGTTGAGCAATTAGTTGAGCTGTCTTTTTCTTACATTACTTCCAACCATGTTTCACAACCTTACTGCTATTAGCACAGTTGTCTAGTTGGCTCTTTTTCTGATTGTACTTTAGAGCATAGAAGTCTACTGTTATCTCATCATATAAAATGGAGTGTCACAGGTATGAATTATAACAGGGCCTTTGACAAGTTTCTTATGAAATATACACTATTTACCACACTGTTCACTAGCAGTGTATTTGGGATTGCCTGTGCAATTAATGTGTGTTCACAGCAAACCAAGACCTGTAGCATTAATTATTTATGTACCTAGTTTCTGGTAATCTGCTTCACATAATCTTACTTTAGGCCAAATAAACTCCAAACCAAAGGCTGAAGTTTGTTAGCATATTAAAAATACTGGGAAACAATGCCATTTTTTGCTATAATTTAGCATTTTTCTGTGCTGGATGGAAAAAGTTTGGATCAATCCAGTTTCCACTGATGGCATCAGCAAATCAGAATGAACAGATTTATATACAAGTCCAGTAAACATTTAACTGCGTAGTGTTTATGTTCCAATTGAAACAATCCCATACCTGTAATAGTCCTACTAAAATAGCTCAGTGAGGCCCTAAGGGACCATGACCACGGGGAGAGGGGAGTTCAAGAAGAGTGGTTGCTCCTCAAGGGAGCGATCCTCAATGCACAAACTAAGTCTATTCCATCTCGGAGGAAAGGCAGCAAGAGGGCACAGCAGCCCCCCTGGCTCTCCAGGGACCTAGCAGACCTCCTGAGGCTAAAAAGAAAGGCCTACAAAGGATGGGAGTCACCTCCAAGGAGGATTATTCTGCACTGGTCCGGTCCTGTAGGGAGCAGACCAAGAAAGCCAAGGCTTCAGCTGAACTCCAACTAGCTATGAACATCAAGGACAATAAAAAAAGTCCTTTTTCAGATATGTGGGGAGCCAGAGAAAAAGCAGGGGCAACACTGGACCCCTGCTGAAACAGATGGGGCAACTGACAACTGACGCTCAGGAAAAAGCCAACCTATTAAATAGGGATGCTTTGCCCCAGAGGTTGGTGTCATCGGCGAACTTGGCCAGTTCTGATCGCTTCTGACTCCAGTGTCCACATCATTAATGAAGATGTTGAACAGTATGGGTCCAAGGACAGAGCCTTGGGGGACCCCACTGGTCACAGGACACCACGATGAGTGACTTCCATCGATTACTACCCTCTGGGTCCGACCCCGGAGCCAATTTTCCAGCCAGTGGATCGTGGAGGACCCAAGGCGACAATTGGCCAGTTTCTCCAAGAGGCGATCATGGGACACCAGATCGAAGGCTTTTTTGAAGTCAAGATATATGACATCAATCTCTTCTCCCTTGTCCAGGTGATAGGTCACCTGGTCGTAGAAGGAAATGAGATTGGTCAAGCAAGACCTACCCGCAACAAACCCATGCTGGCTATCCCTCAGGATGCGGCCATTGGCCAGTCTGTTAAGAATGGTCTCTTTGATAACCTTTTCTAAGACCTTCCCTGTGATAGAGGTCAGGCTGATGGGCCTGTAGTTTGCCGGATCCATTTTTCTCCCTTTCTTGAAGATAGGCACCACATTGGCCTCCTTCTAATTTTCGGGCACTTCACCAGAGCACCAGGAGTTCTCAAAGATCCGTGCCAGGGGCTGAGCTATGATGCTTGCCAGCTCCTTGAGTACCCTGGGGTGTAAACTGTCAGGGTCGAATGACTTGAAGGTGTCCAGCCTCTCAAGATGTTCCTTCCTGAGGTCAGCATTAATGGAGGGTAAGGAATCTCCCTCACCCAGGCCTTCCTGTCCCATAATGGGCAGGGGCGTCCCTTGGAACTGGTGAAAAACCTATGTAAAGTACCCACTTAGCAAGAAACATTTGTGCAGTACAGCTTATTCTGCTGGTGAGTTCAATATTTTTCATGCTATTACAGGATGAAAATGGATTGGTATTTATTGCTAAAAGGTACTGTTCTGAAATGAAAGGCAGAAGCTGAAACTGCTGAAGTCAATACAGAAGAAAAATCTGCAAAAACAAAAAAAAATGATGAAAATCCCGGGACGTCATTCTCCCCCTGTACTCGGCCTTAGTGAGGCCGGAGCTGGAGTACTGTGTCCAGTTTTGGGCTCCACAATTCAAAAAGGATGTGGAGAAGCTTGAGAGAGTCCAGAGAAGAGCCACGCGCATGATCAGAGGTCAGGGAAGCAGACCCTACGATGACAGGCTGAGAGCCCTGGGGCTCTTTAGCCTGGAAAAGCGCAGGCTCAGGGGTGATCTGATGGCCACCTATAAGTTTATCAGGGGTGACCACCAGTATCTGGGGGAACGTTTGTTCACCAGAGCGCCCCAAGGGATGACCACTAGGTCGAATGGTCATAAACTACTACAAGACCGTTTCAGGCTGGACATAAGGAAGAATTTCTTTACTGTCCGAGCCCCCAAGGTCTGGAACAGCCTGCCACCGGAGGTGGTTCAAGCGCCTACATTGAACACCTTCAAGAGCAAACTGGATGCTTATCTTGCTGGGATCCTATGACCCCAGCTGACTTCCTGCCCTTTGGGCGGGGGGCTGGACTCGATGATCTTCCGAGGTCCCTTCCAGCCCTAATGTCTATGAAATCTATATGTTCTTAAATAGGACTTAGCTGATCTTTTAATTGCAGTTACTTCACAGATTGCATATCCATATACTGAAATTTAGCTCACTTACTGTTTGATACAATTTGTTATTGGTTGTAATTACCAGGGATCCAGGTTTTCCATTTGCTGCAGGAAAAACACAGATTTCTCTGTTAAAGGAAAAAAATCTGCGTTTTTCCAGTGAACGGAAAATCCAGATCCCTGGTAATTACAGATTTCTCCTTTAAAAGGAAAAAAATGTGGGAAACGTTTTATTGATATGCTTGCAATTTTAAAGCAATTTGGAAGCCTACTAGTGCCTCAATCAAGCATCTGGGGGAAGGTGTACACACAAAATCCATAAAAGTGGTGTTTCATTTTAATCACAGAAAATCATGGATTTGGGGGTTTTTAATTAGAGGATTTGGGATTTTTTAAATGGGGAAAACCAGGATCCCTGGTAATTACCAAAGATACTTGTGTATATGTAGCTAGTAGTATTTTAAGAATGCAATTTTATTGATGGACAAAATAACCAGCCATGTCCAAAGTAAGTGACTTCTGCTCCCTCTCACCATAAGTTTTCCTCTGTTGTTAATCTGTTCTCGAGGACGGAGCAGAGGATCATTATTTAACTTTTGTTAGGGTTTAAAGATGAGCTCCTCACTAGTAAACGCAGTCCAAGAGAATACCATGTATGGCGCTACAAACCCGTGGCATAGGAGAGCTCAGAACATT
>NW_005842215.1:1478497-1479069 GCF_000455745.1 Alligator sinensis
GTGCCCACACACAAATGGTTCAGATTCTGTCTCAGCAAGCCTGGGCAATACATCAAGAAGCAGCATCCAAAATCTGCTGAAGGCAGCATTAAGATCTCAGTTCTAACAGGAAAAATATGGACTCTGAACTTGCAAATCTTTTGAATTAAATTGCTTTGATTACGTATGAAGATTAAGAGACAAGTGTAGTGGGAATATATTGAAAAAGGTCTTTATTCAGTCTGCACTATTTTTAAACAGAAAATAAAATCTAAAATTCGTCAAGGAAGTTGCTTATTTCAAACAAGAAGATGTAAATAGGCAACCAATAATAATATTATCCCTTTCCCCCAAGAAATTAAATGACTTCTCTTCAAGTGAACTCTCTCACGTGCACTTTTTAAGTCCATTTCATTTTAATGGAAAGTTGAAGACAAAGTTGAGTACAGTAAAAGCCCTGTTTTCTGCCATGAGTGGGGAACGTGGTGTGCTGGGTATCTGAGGCACAAGGGTTTCTGGCCGCGTGTGGAGCAGTGGGTGGCGGCAGTCACATGCAGAGCGGCAGCAGTGCAGTGTGGTGGCTGCTGCATGCG
>NW_005842215.1:1479100-1489579 GCF_000455745.1 Alligator sinensis
TGGGGGGGGCGTTCCGCGAACCCCCCCCCCCCCCCGTGTTCGGCCGGAAATGCCAGTTAGTAAAAACCTGGATAACAGGGCTTTTACTGTATTTGTTATTGCAAATCCTTTCTAGAATACTTAATATCAAAAGCCATTAAAATCATCCGTACCTCAGCTCTGTGTGGTGGCCTCATTGTATAGGTATTTGAAATTGCTACAAAACAGTCTTATGTGAAGCATTAAAGGGCCCAATCCTGCAATGCTTCTGTATTCAAGAGCAACAAGATATTCTGGATGCAAAAAGACACTGCAGGATTGAGTCAGTATATTTATCTTATTCTTATCACAGTAGTGCTCATCCATATTACCTCAAACATTTTAATTTTTAGCCAAAAAAACCCCATGCCCTTTTAAAAAGTCAGCCTTCTTAAAGTAATATACTGATAAAATCAGGAGACAGATTCCATTCCTATAATGCTAGATTTTTATTAACAGTAGAAGATTTATTACAAAGATTTGTTCACTTGGAACTTTCAAGGTGCCTGTGTTATTAGAGTATAACAACATATGTTATTACTTCTAAGTACTGTAAGCTTTTCTTCATTTTTTAAAACATTTTTACTGGACTGTAAGGAGGTTGTTGCATAAATTTTTTTTAAAATCCTATTGCAAATACCCCATCTGCACCGAAATTTTAAATTTATCTTAGAACTGTGTAAATGTGGAGTTTGGTTTTACCTTTATATAAGATGTGCACAGAGGACTCCACTTCTGTTGGAACTGCTTAGGCAATCTGAGGTACAAATTTCCATGAGGAAAATTGCAGAGTTTTTCTTCCAAAACAATGGAGTGAACACAAAGGCATGTGCATTTACAGGAACACCCTCTCCCTACCCAAGACCCTCACACACTCAAAACCAGCACATTTCCAATACGAAGTTGTATCTTACTTGAGCACAGAAACAAATGCTGGTGATATCCTGAGCCTAAGCAACACTACAGGAACAATTTGAAACGTTAATAGAAAAGACACAAAGACCATCTTTTTTTGGGTACTCTTAAGAGAAACATTTCAAAGCATTGTACCTTTTGTAAAATTTCAGGCAGGCAGGCAGCAGTTAAATACAAAGTTAAATCTATGGATGAACAAGATCCTTGTTCTATGGTTTTAAAGATTTTGCTGGGAGATCTTCCAGGTTTTTCCTGCTCTGCTGGTCATTTATTCGTAGCCAAGCAGAACTCATTATCGAACAAGATTTCCTTCCACAGCCTTTGAGCTTGTGTTAGTTTTCCACTGAATGAAATATAATTTGAAAAGCACAAGCAACCAGTCTTCAACCTCTCAGTTGCAGCCAGGGATGTCGTGGATCTGTGAAAAGTGGGTGGGTGCTGAAGAATTCTTGCTACAATAGCACTGGTCAGGACCTGCTGGATTTTCAGAGGACTCCAGCTCCTACATATTTTTTTTGTTTACTAATTTTGCAGTTTTAACTTACCAGTTTCATTAACAGAAAACTCTGTTAATGAAGTACATAGGATCCTAGGAAAGATGATGGAAGAAGCAAGCCCACTCCGTATTATACATTTACTCTCATAAATTTTCAGCTCCATAAAAAAAAAAAAAAAAAAAAAAACCAGAAAGCAAACCTATTTGATCTCAAATAAAAAAGCCTGCTTTTAGGTTTATGTACACAATAAATTATATCCATGTGAATAATAAATTAAAGCTAGCAAGCACTGATAAAACAGACATACCTGACCACTTAGAGGCAATAATAAGTGAACAAGTGCATTACAACATTAAATGTGTTGAATTTTAGAGTTATGCAAGTACAGAGCCTGTGAAGTTTCTTTAGCACTGTTTTTCTATTCCTGTTCTATTATACCCAGTTCATTAATCTACCTACCAATAATTTAAACATTAAGGAGATGGTCTGAAGATTGGTTACCACCAACCTGCCTTGATTTCGCTTAATTTACCCAGTTTTATAGAAACTAGAACAGAACTCACAGTGAACTCTTGGGGCCCACCTCCACCAAGGTATTTAGGCATTTAACTCCCGTTGACTTCAAGAGGAATCAGGCATCTAAATACATTTGTGGATTGGGACTGTGGTCCTCAACACTTGCGTCAGACTTAAGAAAAAAAATTTTTGAGCAAGTCTGACCCTGATGCCAACTGCATGCAGATATGCCAATGTGCATTTGATTGGATTAGTTTGGACTTCCTCCTTGTTTTAAGACATGTTTTTGAAGGCTTCCCCAACTGTGCTTTAAAACAAAGTAATTACTTTTCTCTCTCTTTTTTTTTTTTTAATTTGGCCAAATGGGACTGTCTATTTTCTTTCTAATCTTTGAATTCAGAAAGAATTCACAAGACTAGAGAAAAGAATGGGATTGAACACCTGTAACAAATAATGTGGTTTGTTGTGCCAACTGACAGGTTTTTTTCTTTTAGGTAAAGCACATACTTTTCTGGACTATATTTTAAACCTTACTGAAGAAAAGTCCCTAGTCGATTAGGGACTCAACGCAGTGGCTAAACCTGCTGGGTTTTTTTAGAATAAAGCTGCAACTTTGTTATTCAAATGCCATAGGGTGAAGGAGAAGGGAAGTAAAGAATAAACGTGCAATGTCACAGCAACTGTTTCCAACTGAAATTAATAAGAAAAAGAGACCTTTGGCTTCAAAAAGTTTCAAATTTGGAATACTGGATTTATCCTTTTGCCTTGTCCTGTGACTTCCCCTGCAGCCACTATAAAACTCTTACACTGAAGCATAGGATTGGGATGGCATCAAGGAGACAATCAAAAATAAGTTCTACTGTATTTTCTCATGTACAACGTACCCCTGAACAGAGTATGCACCTTGTTTTTGAATGGCAGAATGAAGGGTGGAGAAATATTTCCTTGAAAACCCCCTTGGGTGGGGTGGGGCGGGGAAGGAAGGGAGCTGTAGAGAAAGACTGTGTCCACAACCAGTAGCTAGGACCCTACATGCAGCATTGGTGCAGCTTTACTTTCACTTTCCAGGGCAGAGGCTTAAGTAGAAGAAACTACCATATTTCATCAATTATAAATGTGCACCCCAATTCCCATAAAAAATTCAGCCGCTGGAAAGTCATGATTGTTTTATACAAAATTACAGTTTTTGATACGGTCAATGTGGCTGCTTAATCATGTCCCTTAAACTACATGCAACTCTGCATTTATCTTCCCGTACTACCTACAACCCCCAACCTCTTGGTTTTCTCTAGAGGAGCTGCTGAAAATTTCATCACCTTTATTTATTAACACAGCATAGAAAAAATAGATGCTGTGCTTTTAAAGAGCTCTTGAAGGCTGAACATATACTTTAACCCTCAGAAAACATCACTTCATGAAGATCAAAAGATGCTCATCCATTACAAAAGGATGAGTCTGGAACTGCTGTTGTGGCCTGAATACATTTCCTCCATGCCACTAAAGTTTGGTGGGCTCTTTTCAACATATGCAGATGAGAAAAAGAGGCATGCGTCAGACACCACAAATATTTCTAAGAAAGGGGAACAAGCTGTTTTCTTGTAGGAGTATTTATGATTCATTCCTTGGGTGACTAATATGTCGGAGAGCCAAAAGGAACTATACATATCAAAAATAGTAAAAGCTGTGTGAACCAGCATTTTAGTAACTGGCACACTACTAACTGGAATTACTGGCCGACTGACCAGATGCAAGGGGGGGGGAGGCGGGATGTTGCACGCCACTGCTGTCACCCACCACCGTGTGCTGCTCCTGCTCGGCATCCAGCCGCTGGCCTCCCCCAGTTAGATATCTGGCAAGAGTGGGGAATTGGCGGGGGGGTGCCGGTAAACGTCTTTTACTGTAATGAGAAACATCAGTTTTAAAAACACTCTGACCAGAAGAATAAAAGTTGTTAAGAAGGGAAACATCTCTTGCCAAAACTCAGGAGGAAAAGGTTACTACTAACCAATATGAAGAGCCTCCAACCAATGACAAAAATTGCATTGCAATGCTGAAAAGTAAGGATTTACAAATGAGCAAAACTGAAAAAATATCCAACATGTTTTCTGATAAACAGTAGCAAGGAAAAACTGAATCACAGTATGTCCCTACTTCAAAAACATACTAGACAAACATTCTGAGCTGTATTTTGCAAAAATAAGCAACAAAAAACCTTACAGCCATTCTAGGTAATTCAGTCTCTGTTAAAAACTGAGGCAAGAAAAAATTCTTTATGTGCAAATTAAAATCAACAACTTCAGTAAGATTCTACTGTGTAGTTTCTAGCTCTTCGTTTCTACGTCATCTACTTGCCCACTTCCTGGTCGTCTATACATCTTGGACTTGGTCTACACCGATTCTGTATGACTACTGTAGTCAGAGGTGCTATTTTTTTAAAACCTAAATAGAATCTACACAGTGACACCCCCTTCCCATACAAGAATAATTTATAATAAACAAGCATTTTTAGACCAGTTTTGGAGCTTCCAAGCTAAGAGAGCTGTAGTATAATTAAGCAGTACAATCTTTGTGATCACATAGGATCTCAGTATCTGAAGTCGAAAACATTTATATTTTCACCATTCTTTATTCGGTGGACTGTATGGGAACACTGCCTCTCAAAGTTAGACAGACCCCCAAAATCTGCTCTTCTAATCTTACTTTCTTCAGGAGCACCACACCAGGCAATAGAAAGGAGAAACTCCCAATAAGGATATTATACAGAAGTAGCTATTCAAAGCAAACCAAATAACTTCACTGCATAAAAATTATTTAGTATATAAATGCACTTTTGCTACCTCTAGGAATTCAGCACAAAAATATGCAATCAGTTCAATTTGTAAATATCCTACAGAAATTATGCAATGCTTCCTAGACATTTCATAAGGTGTAGTTAGTTTTATTTTTCCCTTTTTCATAAAGTAAACTGATTTTTTTAAAATGTAACTAATAAGATTGTAAGAGTTAAAACATTGTAACTCATTGTTTTAAACACATTACAATTTTCCCTATAATGTCATAACAAATTGGTTTTTAAAATCTTACTTCACTAAGTAACTGGCTGGTCTAGTACCTCAAAATTCTTCAATTATCAGAAATAAGCCAAGAAAAATACAACCACCTTACAGCATAGGCATAAACAACAGGAAAATTACTGACTTTAAAAATGCTTATGCCTTTAAAACCTTAACTCCTATTTTGTCTTGGCTGACTTTGAAGTTAGGCTCATTAGAACTCTAATGAATGCATTTTAGTTATGCTCATTAGAAAAACTAACTTTGAAGTTAGGCTCAAGAAATGTACTATTTTCAACCACAGATGGTGTCAAAACCACAAGTTATATAGTGACTAAAATGTAGTTTTGTTTTTGTAAAGATAACGGCCCCCGCATCCCAAACTCACTCCTTTCCATTCCTTTTTTTAACGGAAACAGATGACTATTCGAAATGCTTTACTAATTTTCACATTTTTTGAAGTTACTTCAAGTCAGCAGAAGTACTTCCCCTTAATTTACCTATCCATATCAATTTACATTGTAAGGATGAATGAGTCAAACTGTTATTTTTCCAAAAAGTCATTTCTCTGGAGTTCTAATCTTCTATTGTGTCTTCACTAAGAAATAGACTAGAATATATTGCTTTTACTTCCCTATCTCGTTACAAATGTTATATATAGTGATTAGACAGAGGTAGGACTTCCAAGAATACAAATTTCTACAAGAAGTCTCTTCTGATGAGCCTTGAATTTCTGTTTTTACAACATGTATGTCACCCACTTACACAAGTGTCATTACTATTTGCATACGGGATGTGACTCTTGGTAGAAAATCTTGCTCAAATCTTGAAACAAACTTATTTCCATTTAAGAGAACCTCCAAAATGATTAAATGTAGAGTGTGTTCAGCTATAAATCCAGTGCAAATATTATTCATTTCAGAAGCAAACCTCCAAAATAAGTCTTCAAACATACAAAAATAGTTTGTGGCTTTATTAAAGTAATGGTTTTGGTCCATGAAATCTTGCAACATTTTTGCTTTACTGCACTTGTTCTGTTCAACATCCTCCTAACCAAAATAAGTTAACACAATCATCTCAATTGGCTGCCTGCAGACAGGACAGGGCTTATTCCGCTTTTTTAGTTTCCGTGCACATGTAAAACATGACATGAGATGCCCCGTCTTGCCATGTACTATGCAGCCATTTTTTGGTCTACTTTGACATATAACACAGGGCTCTATGCTGGTAATAGGTAGACTGGATTCTGTATTCTCCTCTCTCTCTTGTGACTCTTTGTCTTCTTGACTGCTACAAAAGATATTGCTAGATGTAGATGGCTGAGAGTACTCACTTTCCTGAGATTCAGAGGCTTGTACTGCAGTGTCATCACTTTCTTCAACATCTGGCTCTTTACCTTCATCCATCTTCACCTTCTTACAGTCTGGAACATCAAAACCTTCTTCAGGTTCAAGCTGAGTGGAACTTTTTAATTCGCTCTTTTCCGATATGTAGTTCTTTTCATCAGGAAGCCAGTCCTCACGAAGAGCCCAGCATCTGTGGCAATGCCGCGGGAGAGGAGGGTTCATTTCACTACACTTAGGGCACTTCCAATAATCCTTCAGCAAATTGAAAGGAAAAAATAGTTAAGTCTTTTGGCATTCCTACCATTAGAACATTTATAGATTAGAGAAACTGCTACTGAGAAAATATTTATTCATAAACTGTTGTAAACACAAAGGTCACTAACTGCTTTCAAATGTTTGGCAAGAGCTTTGGCTAGATCAAAGTTTAAATAAATTATACCGGGATTCTATTTTTAAAGGCTGCAGAAATAGGCAAGAAATCATCTTTACTTCCAATTTGCCATGTGGGAGGAAAGAGACAAAAAGTCTCCCCCTTTTAAAGTAAATGGGAATGACAACACTGAAAAATACCATTATGCAGGCAGTGCACCAAAAATAACTATCATAGACACAAGACTCAAATCTATCCTATATACTTAAAAAGCTCCAAAAACTTCATCTTTTACCACTCAAATGCAAATTTGCGCACTGTTCAAAAACTCTCATCTGTCTATATTCCCAAAGGGGACTGGAGCATGAGTGTGTTGTGGGGGAAACTATTCACAAATGGAATTAAAAGCTGCAAGCGTTTCTGAGGAAGTTAAAATTATGATATAATTATGCTAAGACTGAGCATATATGAGTGTTGGTTAAATTTGAAAAAAAATGAATACACATTAAGGTAAGAAAATACACAAGGTATCCAACCAACCTCAGCTCTGTCTTGTAATGATTCTATTTAACTAGCTTAACAACAGATTGTGGCTCCATTTCAGCTGGTAGGCTGCAGTAGGTAAGATTTGAACCCTTTTCCTATTCTTCAAATTCACAGCATCTAGTTACTTAAAAAAAAAAAAAAAATCTCTGGCTGGTATAATTACTGAGATGGGTTTACACTTTCAAAGCTAATGTAACTGATGCAGTGATGACCATCTGTATTCGCAACACCCAAAACAACAACTAAGGGCATGAACTGACTCACTCCTCTTAGTACATGCCAATTCACTCATCAGGCTGTAGCATTAAAAATGTCAACTTTGTTCTGAGTACATTAAGAGTATTTTTTTTACTTATTCTGGTAAAGTTGTTAGACAATACCAGCAGAGTTTTGCAAGTGCAGATTTGGCTTACGCTGGCAAAACTAGACTTTTACGGATACAGCTTATTCTGCAAACACATGCACCAAGCAAAACAAGCTATACCAGTACAAGCAGTTTTGCAGTATAACTGTTTCTCTCCACAGAAAACTGTAGTAAAAGGCAAAACATGTATGCAATCTCAAGATATTACACTGTGGTTTTTTCCAGGACAGCTGTCAGCCAAAAATGGTATATTTTAATGCTCTGGATGTCACTATGCAGTAACTCTGTAGCAAAGACATGGCCTTACTGTTGAAACTAGTAAGGGTCATACTTTTTGGGAGGTGTGCCACAATTTAGACTTCAGGAGAAGCTGAGCCCAACCCAGCAGGGTATAGGAGTTCTCAAACTCAGAGAAGGCAGGCATGCCTCTCAGAGTGGGACTGAGACCAGAAGCATGCGAGAACATCTGCACAACTGACAGCACGTGCTGCATCAGGCACGTGCTTGCACTTAGCAATAATCACCACTATTTTTATGAATTAATTTAACTCCATTTTCTAATGAATGCATTTTAGTGTTTGTGGCTCAGAGTAATCTAGCAAGCTTTTATTTCTCCCTCCTAACAGTATTAATAAATATTTGGGATTAACATTAATTTTCTACCATTATTTTTCTTAATTGACAGTTTAGCTACAAAAATAAATTAATACAAAAAACCCCAAAAAACAAATACCCTCCTTAGAGAAATTTGTGAATGCCTACAAAATAGCTGCTCTCTCTATTACTCCCAATGGACACAAGGTCCTAAATCAGCAGCTGATGTCTCCCACTGTTCCCAAGTACAGAGAGAACAAGTTAACATCTCTATATTGTCACGAGATGGAGAACACTGGTTACTCAAGGTGAGTGGTGCTCAACCTCTGGCCCATGGGCTGAAAATGCCCACGGGGCTCCCCACATTTCCAGAAATTTGGCAGCAGGGGAACAGTGGCAGTATTAATTGCTACAGCCTCCAGTGCTGGGCTGGTGCATCAGACTGCACCCACGGACTGACACCATGCTGGACTGGATCGGACCTATGGACTCTCATCATGGACAGGCCCCATCGGGCTAGAAGGTTAACACCACTGCTCAAGACCATGGAATATAGATGCTCTTCTCCGAAATGACCAGCAGAGAGCAGTCTGTGACTTCAATTCCACTGCAAACCAGTGACAGCAGCCATTTTAAGAGTGTAGTTTTCTGTAGCACTCTGTTGTAAAACCTTATTCTTTAGTCTGAAGGAGAGGCTCTTGCATTTTCATGAAAACCTGAAAGTGACCTTTAATTTCGTAAGAAATTTTTCAAAGAAGTGACCCAACACAGAGGATGAATAACTAAGTCCTATGGGATGGCTATTATTCAAGACCCAACACAAAACAGTCTGACACCAAATGCTAGAATTTCCTAAAGGACCCACTTCAACTGATATACATATTGATAAAATACTTCTCTCTATAGTCCAAGAGAAAGTACTGTCATTGTAGAGAGGGGTTTGCCCTGCACTTTGCATACATAACGAAGGCTGAAACTCTCCCTTGCACTCAAATCTCACCCTCAGCCTTATAGAGCTGCAAGTGGCTACACCACAATGAGAGGGCTTCAAACTATTTTGGATGTTATCTCTTACTCAGATTTGAGCTGTGGAGAGGAATTATAAATAGAAAGTACATTTGTTTTTTCATTCTAAAATAACTTAAAATATTTTAAGTCTCACATTTAAAAAGAACCCTGAAACTGTAGGAAGGGAACTTACACAAAAATGAGAAAGATGGAAAGAAGTTAAATGGAGCAGTTAAAAATGTAAAACACCTGTCGACAACCTGGAAGCTGTCTAAAAAAAAAAATCTGTACTAGAGGCTCAGGAAAAAAGTGTATGCTATACATCAAAAGAGGTACCACGCAGTCCAATTAAATCCCTGAATGGTTTAACAGCAGAGTTAGGAGGCCATCTGAGGCAAAAAGGCATCCTTCAAAAAAGAGGCAGGTATGCCCAAATGAGGAAAACGGGAAAGCTCACAAACTTTGAAAGGTCAAATGTAAAAGTAAAATTAGACAGGCCAAAAATAATCTGAGGAGCTTCTAGCGTGTAAAAAGTGCCCCCCAGGGATGATAAGGCTATACTACAGAAGCTGAATAAATTATTTGCATGAGTTTTTACTGAAAATATTGGAGGGAAGAAGGGGAGGATTCTCAAATCTTCCTAGTAGATTGGTCTGAAGAGCTGAAGCACATTAAATTGACAACAGAATAAATTTTAGAACAAATCAATAGATTAAATAAGAACTCAAAAGGTGAACTGCAGACCTGTTGGAATAGTTAGATAACCTTTATTTAACCTATGGTTGCAAACAGCCTCTGTGCCAGAGGACGGGCAGGTTGCCAACTTAACACCCATCTTCAAAGAGGGCTCCAGAGGTGAGTTTGGGAACTACCAACCAGTGTCTCACTTGCATTACTATTTGACAGAATCTATGAAGAATAAAAATCAGCAGTCACATGGACAAATACAAGCTGCCAGGGAAAAGTCAACATGGCTTTCGTAAAAGGAAATCCTGCCCCACACAATCTGCTGGGAGTTTTTTGAGCGTGTTAAGTAAGCAGATGGACAAAGGGCTTCCAGTTGACATAATATATCTGGGTTTTCAAAAAGCTTTCAAAAAAGGTTCCCCATTGTGACGGCGGCGTGCCACCATCATGGGCACAGGCTAAGGGCAGGAAGGGTTGCGGGACGGATACAACCCCGAGACAGAGCCCCAGGCGGGAGTACTTACCTCCGGGAGAGACGGCGGCGTCGGAGCTAGGACCGCAGCAG
>NW_005842215.1:1489656-1491026 GCF_000455745.1 Alligator sinensis
AGAAACACCCGCCCCCCCCGCCGCGCGCCCGCCCGCACCCGCCACAGGAGAGTTCAAAAGCCCCGGCAGCACCCGCGGGCAGGGGGAGTGAGAGAGAGAAGGCGGGCAGCACAACCAATGTGCTGCAGCTCCCCCGTTGGAAAGGCACCAGCAAGGCTGCAACGGATCCACGCTGCAGCGGAGGCAAGGTTGGGAGAACCCTGACAGAGGCAGGAGGAGGCTCGAAGCCTCTATCGGAGGCAGGGGGCAGGAAGCTCCCTGTCCTACCCCAGGTAGGGAGCGGAGAAGCTCCAGGATCCCTCTCAGGAGGAGGGAATCGGGGAGCACCGAGGCTCCCTGCACGGAGGAGCAGGTACCCTAAGGGAAATAGGGGCAGAGATAGGTGGAGCCCTCCCTAGGGATTGCTGGGTACCTGACGTCAGTACAGGAAGTCTCCCCGCCCAGGCAGAATATTATTTCTAGAGGAAAAGGGGAAGAAGGACTGCCAGAGCTAGCAGAGGCGCCAGCGAGAGTAGAAGACAGGCTGGCCCAGTGATATTGCTAGGCCTGGGTACACATAGTCGGAGGAAAACCAACGGCAGGCCTGCAGTGCACCGTAGGCCGCCATACCACCAGCACGTGATCAGTTGGCGAATGGACGGGGTGTAGGGGTGGCGGAGCCCCGTGGAACAACAGAGGCGTCAACCATGAGTACACCCGCACCGGGGAACCCCTCAACTAAAGAGCTCCACTGAAACCCTCTCACAGATCAATCGTAACAGCAAAGTCGTGGCAGGCGGGACGAGGGGAGGGGCTACCTAGATGACGGATGGTACCGGACTCAAGGCGTCCATCATCACACCCACCAAAGGCTTCAAAAACAAAAATTCATAAACATTTTTGGACCTGGTCTTTTAACTCCCAAGATTTGTGAATTAAGACTTTACTTACAGCTAGTGAAATTTCAGGATCTTCATCAAATGAATCGGCATCACTCTCTTCAGTCTGATATATTGTTACTTGATACACCTGATGAAAGAATGTATATTTTAGCTTCATTTTGCTCAGTATTTTATTTCCCACTAAACTTAAAGCAGGTAGTTCAGCATACCTAAGAATATTTAAAACAAAAACATATTTTTAAGATAGGAAAATTAAACTTGATGTATACATGAGCAGATGGCTGCACATATTTCCTCTGTGAACTGAATTTAGGATAAGCACTGCTTTTTCATGGTTAGAGACTAGTTAGTCCAAGTTTTGGAAGCTTTTGCTCTCAAATGTAAACTAACTGAGAGGTGTGCAATGCGCGCACATCCTCAAATGCTCAATGTCCACTGTGAATGACATTTTTAGCAATAAGAAAACATTTCACTCATCACTCCAGCAGG
>NW_005842215.1:1491057-1493152 GCF_000455745.1 Alligator sinensis
ATGAGAGAGACTGCTGTAATCTAGTGTATATTTAAAATGTTAAAAATACAAAGTCTAGATGTCTGTAAAGGTCTGTATTCCTAATTTTAAGGTTACCTTCATGGAGTTAAAAACTGTTTTAAAGTAAAGCATAATCAAAAAACTCCTATCAACCTATTTCTCCTCTCAAACTTTTGGGCAGGATATCAACGGGCTCCTGCTCACATTGCAGCTTCACACAGAATCAGAACCTAATCTCATACACAAAAAATTCACAGTCCTGAAAGACAACGATGCAAAAACAATTATGCAAATGCTCTGGGGTGAGTTTTAAAACAAAATTACATTTCTTTTTTTTTTTTCCAAATAAAAACAACTATACATGCCTCATCATCTTCATCTGTGAGTTCCTGACCTTCTTCATTGTGGCTATAATCTTCTGAATAAATAGACTCTACTTCAAACTCAACACTGAATTGGTCTGAGACAGAACTATGATCAAGCCAATCAGAGTTTTCACTTACTGAACGAGCATCAAGATCCTGAACAGAGAAAGAGAGAAAATAAATTTAACTTCATTAATTTATTCTGATAACTACGACTGCTTGATATGTACATAGAGAAATAATAGTGAAGTGAAACTTCAGCTGCTGCATTGAAAGCAATTTGAATTATTGCAGTCAAATGCTTTCAAGGATCTTGGATGCAACCACACAATTCTATGATGAAATAACTGGCTCTGTGGATGCGGGGAAAGCAGTGGATACGATATACCTTGACCGTAGCAAGGATTTGAATACAATCCCCCACAGCATTCTTGCAAGCAAGCTGAGGAAGGACAGGCTGGATGAATGGACTATAACAGGGGTAGGCAACGTTTTTTGGCCGGAGTGCTGAAAAACACCACAATGCCTACCTCAGAAGGTGCCGGAGTGCCGGCATGGCAGAAAAACAAAGTGAGGGCAAGGGGTACATGGCAGGATGCCCTGCTTGTGCCCCTTGCCTCCCACCCAAACCCCCTGCCCCCCAGCCCTACTGCCCCTTGCCCCCCACCCAAAGGCCCTGTCCCTCAGCCCTACTGACCCTTGCCCCCAGCCATGCCGATCTGGCATCAGCTCTGTGCTGGCAGCGACTGCACGGGCACCTCAGGGCGGACAGCAGGGCAGCGCAGCCCGCCCCAAGGTGCCTATGCACTCGCCATCAGCATGAAGCTGATGCCAGAGCTGTGGCGCCCGGGCTGCTCCCAGCAGGCAGCTGGGACGCTGCAAGCCCTGTTGGGAGCTGCCCAGCTTTGGTTGCTGGCAGCAGCTACCCAGAGCTGTGGCTGGTCACGGCATGCCAAGCAAAATAGCCTTGCGTGCCATGCTTGGCACATGTGCCGGGGGTTCCTGACCCCTGGACGATAACGTGGATAGAAAACTGTCTGGACGGTCGGGCTCAATGTGTAGTAATCAGTGGCTCAATGTCTAGCTGGCAGCCAGTATCAAGTGGAGTGTCCCAGCATTGACTGCACCCTCAGCAAGTTAGCAGATGACACCAAGGTGGGGGGTATAATAGATATGCTGAAGGGTAGGGCTAGGATCCAGAGTGACCTAGACAACTTGGAGGATAAGGCCAAAAGAAATCTCATGGGGTTCAACAGGGACAGGGGCAAAGTTCTGCACTTAGGATGGAACAAGCCCATGCACTGCTACAGGCTTGGGACCAACTGGCTAAGCAGCTCTGCAGAAAAGGACCTGCAGGTTACAGTGGACAAAAAGATGGATATGATTCAGTAGTGTACCCTTGTTGCCAAGATGGCTAAACTGCATTAGTAAGAGCGTTACTAGCAGATTGAGGGAAGTAATTATTCCCCTCTATTCTGCACTGGAGAGGCCACATCTGGAGTAATGTATCCAGTTTTGGGCCCCCCACTATAGAAAGGACATGGCCAAGTTGCAGAGTCCAGTGGAGAACAATGAAAATGGTTAGGAGTAGGGCTCCACCAACAGAGATTTTGGGGTGCTAATACCGAGAGCCGATATTTAAGGAGGCATATCAGCTGATACCAATATCCAACACAGCTGCCATCAGCTGGTAAGTCCATTATAGTGGAAGGGGAGGGAAGGGGCGGGGG
>NW_005842215.1:1493191-1505643 GCF_000455745.1 Alligator sinensis
ATCAACGCTCCCTGCGATGAGGGAGGGGCCAAGGGCAGGTACTGCCCAGCAGGGACAGGGGAGCTGTAGGATGGAGGCATGACTCGTGGGGTGGGGGCAGCTCCCACCGCTGCTTGCACCCTGGGAGAGTTAGGGGGGGGAAAAAGCGTGTGCCCCCAGATCTGCGCAGTGCGGGGCCAGCTGCAGCTGTGGGGTGGAGCTGGAGCTGTGCAGGGCTTTTCTCAGTGGGGACTGGGCTCAGAGCGGGCTCCGGCAGCACTGGGAGGAGGCTGCAGCCACCCCAAATTTCTCCATAGCTTCGCTCCCAGCCCCGCGCCACCGCAGCCCCAGCTTTTCCCAGTGCTTGGGTGGAGGCGGGGCATTCAGCCAAGGCTGCATTGGGCGGTGGCATAGGGCTGGGAGCAGAGCTGTGGTGAAATCTGGGGTGGCTGTAGCTTCCTCCCGGCACTGCCAGAGCCCGCTCTGAGCCCAGCCTTTTCAGAGAAAATCCCTGCACAGTGCCAGCTCCACCCTGCAGCTGGCCCCGTACCATCCAGATCTGGGGACACAAAACCCTCACCCCTCTGGGTGCAAGCAGCAGCAGGAGCTGCCCCCACCCCATGAGCCGCACCCCCGTCCTGTGGTCCCACCCCCAGCTGGGCAGCTCCTGCCCCCTCCTCACTGTGGGGGACACTGATCTGCCCCCCCACACCTCTTCCCTCCCCTTCTGACTTACAGCAGGAGGCAGTTCTCCACGCTGCTGGCTCTGCTCCGTGCAGCATTTAATCGGCCAAATTATCAGCCCCATTGGGCTGATATCAGCTCTAGAAAAATCTTTATATCGGTATTGATCTGATATTGGACCGATATCGGTGCACCTCTAGTTAAGGGGCTGGGGCACACAACTTCTGAGGAGAGGCTGAGGGAACTGGGCTTATTTAGTCTGCAGAAGAGAAGACCGAGGAGGGGGAGGATCTGATAGCAACCTTTAACTACCCAAAGTTGTAGCAAGGAAGGTTTGGGTTGGATATTAGGAAAAACTCTCACTAGGAGGGTGGTGAAGCACTGGAACAGGTTACCTACACAGGTAGTAGAATCTCCATCCTTGGAGGTTTTAAAGGCCTGGCTCGACAAAGCCCTAGCTGTAATGACCTAGTTGGGGATGGTCCTACTTTGAGCAGGGAGTTGGACTAGATGACCTCCTGAGGTCCCTTCCAACCCTCATTTTCTATGATTCTATGGATTCATAAATATTATCCTTAAAAAATGTTTAATTTTAATATTCAAACCATTCTTCAGAACCAGGAAGTCAGAATGAGAAAAGTGAAATGTAAGCATATATTTCAAAATATAAAATATTAAAGAAAAATAGATGTTTTTTAAGTACATTAAACAAAAATATTTCACATCCACCTACTAACTAGACCATTGGTGCTCAACCTTTTGGCCCCATAGGCCAGATGAATGAGGCAGGGTCAGTCTGTGGGCCAGATCAAGCCCCCTATGCTGGAACTGGCCCTGATGGGGGGCAGGGCATCACGCCTGTGCATTGGGATAGGCCTCTGGGGGCTCAGCATCACCCCAGTGTGCCCCTGCATAACATATTTGATCCCTGGGGCCCCAGCACTGCCTCCCTCCCACTGGGACTGGTCCTTGGAGGCCTGGTACCACTGCCTGCTGTCCCAGAGCACTAAGATTGGGCCTTCAGGCCCAGTGCTGCCCCCTGCCAGTTCCCTGCTTGCTGGGACTGAATCTTGAAGCCTGGTGTCAGCCCTGTATACTAGAATCAGGTGCAAGGCCCAGGGCTTGGTCCAGAAATTTGGTGAGTTGAGCCCCCCCCCGTGCTAGATTGTAAAACCACGGGGGGAGAAAAAGCCTAGTCTTGAATTTGAGCACCAGCCTGGGACCAGGGCAGGAGTTGCTACCTGCCCCTACCCAGGGTAGCTCAAGGTGGCTTGTACAGCAGGGGGAGGGGGCGAGACTGCAGCGTGAAGGGGGTGCAGGGGAGCTGCTCTGGCTCTGGTCCTGCCCCAGACCAGAAATGTCATAGACACACTGGGTAACTAGGGGAGGAGTGGGGAAGAAGCAGGTATCAGGAGGAGGCAAGTGGCAGAGTTCTGGCTGCCTGCCCCCCATCACTGCTTTTCCTGTTGCAGTGGTGGGGCAGATTAATTTAAAAGAAACCCCCACAATAATCAGATTCTATACATGCAAAATTCTAACACATTTCTAATTTTCCATGTATTAGAATCTAGTTACTGGGGGGGAAAGGAGGGTTGCCTTAAAAGAGAAGTTTTCTTGGATTTGGGTAATACTTCTCTGCTATAAACACGTAAAGTTCTGTAAACATTAACTCACATTTTAAAGATGGGAAACTAGGGATAAAAGAGGTTAAGCTTAGTTTAATCTTAAACTGTTGTCCACCTTGAAGTACATATACAAGACCATGGGTCTTTGCCTTAAATTAAACAAGGAGATGGCTGTTAAAAGGAAGGCAAGTATACAATAGAAAAAAAAAAAATCAGTCTGTTTGCTATAACTGTTTCAAAATAACCATGAACTTTAAACACCAGAGCCAACGTAACATTTGATTAGGGAGGCAGCAACTCCAAGTATTTAATATTCAGCATGATACCCAGTAATCAATTTGGCATTCAGTGAAAATAGAGCACCAGCAGAGGCCAGGTCACTGATGGGGTAATATGCACCAACTGAATAACAGGGAACTGAAAGGAACTTAAAATGGCAGCTGAGACAAAACTAACTATTCGTGATTTTGCTTCTATCAATCTCATAACACATGGATAGTCAGATCCAGCAGTTTCTTGATCCTGTACCAAGAAGAAAATAAATGCATTTTTACTTTCTCTTTCTGAATACATGTAAAGACGATACAACACTAGAATTACTGAAGTCCTCAAATACTACTGGTTAATGTGCATATTTCAAATCATAAATGCATGCCAAATTATGAAATTTGAAAACTTAATATCACTGCAACAAATCTCTACTTACAGGAATTGAAGGAGAGTCTGTAGAATCGCTGCTGTTGCTTCTTTCTCTGCATAGCCCACTTACTACACACCATGACAGGCTTTCATCAAAAGTCAGTGAAATGCTGTCTGACTTGTGCCGTTTTCTTCTTTCACTAGGCCATTCATCCGACGAATCATCTTCTGCATGTGTGTGATAGAGGAAGTATAGTAAGACAAAGGCATGTAATGTAGTCTACCATTTGCATGCAGTTGAGTCAGTTAAAATGAAATTACTTATGAAATTCAATGTGAAAAGTCATTCAGCATTTTACAAGGGAGGGGGTGGGGGGGGAAAAAAATCAAAGGAATGCAACATTTCAAAAAGAGAATGGACTACTAAAACAGAAACAATATGAAAAATGCTTGGGACTGATGTTTCTGCTGCCCCATATTAAAACATATGAACGGTAATTTCTACAGGCAGTAGAAATAATTCAAGAATCTTATATGCTTTCACCATTTTTAGACACCTGTGAAAGCTCTGCATTTTATAAGTACATGGCATATAACCGTACATTTATAGATAGCAGATTTTCTGCTATAATCCCTCATTTGTAAGAGTTAATAATTCCGTGCTCAATGCTCCTTTGGGGTAATGCATGATGTACAAGATATCAACCATAGGTCACTGTTTTAAACTGGACCCATAAAAACGTTTGATTTGAAGGCAGCAAACCAATGCTTTTTGGGTGTTTCACATGTTTCAAACACTTTCCAGTAGCATAAAGGAGATGGGGAACAGCATTTGGGGACAGGGTAAATGAGACAAAGTTCAACTCCACTGACTTCGAGAAGTGGCACTTAAGTGTCTGTCAAAATCCCTCATAAGATCAATTGCGAAGTCAATGTGTAAATGTAGAGTGAAATTCTCAACCAGCATTGTGTAATTGGCTTAATAACCCTTCAAAAGAGCTTGCTGTCCCCTACTGGTGCCTACTGCACATACCCTCTATTGCCAACGGCTTACTTTACACGGTAAAAAAAGTTGAAAACTCCACAGATTTCTAAAACTGGCTTCTTTAACTTTAAAAGAAAAGAGAACAGAACACTTGTACATACTTTGTGACTCCTCTTACTTTCCCTTGGTCCTTCTTGGCTCAGTCCCTTTCTTTTCTTTTCTTGCCCTGAGAGCCCCAACATTCAAAATTAGGTGCCCCCAGGCCCAACCGTTGCTCCTGTCCATCGTTGTCCGCATTAAAGTTGTCATCTCTCCGTGATGTACCAATAGCATACCACACCACAAGGGTTCTAAACACTACAGGGAAATATCAGCGGCTCCAAAGGAGCCACTACCATCCCACTGTAAGAAGTATAGCGGTTTAAGGGGAAGGTTTCCTATAAATTAAAAAAAATTGTACATAAACACGCTATATTAAAAGACCTTTTAAGGCTGTAACAAACTAATAAATGGATGCAAAAACAGAGTTAATGATCAAGCCTGCAGTAAGTAGCACCTTATTGCAAAGTTGTGCTAAGTATCACCAGTCATGATCCTTAACTGTGAAATTCCATCCTTTTACTAGTTTGAGTTACAACATTAAGATGTTCTTTTAATTTAGTGTGAAATGCTTATCAACGCGGTATAGTTTTAGAATAGGCTAATATAAGTGCCTACAAACTAAAAAACAAACATGATACCTTAGAGAACTAGCAACCAAACAGTGTTCCTGAGCAACATAGAAAAAAAATAAAACACCATGCAGTGATTTTGGGCTACTATTAGTCAGTTAATTACAATTATCAATAGTAAGCAGGTAAGTGATGGAAGGTAGTTTGGTGGGGGGGATTCTAAAACATTTTCAGTTACAACAAGAAGTTATGGAGCACCACCACCAAAAGGTTGAAAATTATACCTGACTCCAAACATACCAGCTAGTCAGCCATTAAATATTAGATATAACGTCACATTTTCAGGATGCATTTGCCAATAAATGTCAAGCTCTCATGCTAGTGATGAAAGGGAATGAAGAGACTCAAAGGACCGGATTTTCAAAGTATCTGTGAAGATACTGTGAAAATGTGCCCCTTCATAACTAGATACAATAGAGCTTTTCACCTCTATGTCACTGACTTAAATTGAACACACAGCAGCTTACAAACAGCATAATTTATCTCCTGGTGGCTGCTTACAAAGTTACATGAAATGAGCATAATGGTGTCAGCCTCTGTGCAAAAAGATGTTCATATCAGGCTATAACTACTACACAACTGGCGGTGGCATTAGGAAAAAAAGGTGGATTAAATGGGCACTAAAACTGAGTTACTCTCTGACCCTAATGGTATTCCTTGAAGATGAAGACTAGCATTCTGGTTGGGTGGCTTGTGGTGCCATCTTGTACCTATTTTGCAGATGAGCAAAGGAACTTAGTTTCTAGGGCTGTCAATCAATACCTTTTACAGCAGTGAATTTAACATGAAAAAGGGCATTTCCAAAAAAGAAAAAAAAACTATCAGGCAGTGACATGCAGAGGTGTGCCCCAAGTTAAATGTTATTACAGATATAAAGTATTGAAAATCCAGTGTTAAACATCTGCACATACCAGATTCACTGCGGGTTCTTCTAGAAGAGGTAGTGGGTCTAACACTCGAATGTGGGGAGGTCTGTTTCTCTTCTAAGTCCTGAATGCCTTCCTATTAAAAAAAGAAAAACAAATAACAAAAGTGTTAACTAAAACAGCATAAGATACTACTGTTAATCTTCCAATTGCATCCAAATCTCAGTGCCAAAGCTAATAATCTTATTAACTTAAAAATCACGGGGTTAAAACACATCAAGCAGTTAGATCACCTTTAGAACATTTCCTTTTTCAAGAGTAGAGCTGGCATCATTCTCTGATGTGTTAGAAGCTGTAGATTCTGAAAAAGAAAAATACATAATGCAGTGCATACTTTAGGCTCAATGTACAAGCTGAAAAGTGAAATAAAACAAAATAATTGTAGGCCCTGATGTAGCAAGTGCTTAAATTTCACAAACCTATAATTTTGAAACATTTGGAAAATAAATAAGTTTATGCTCTCAAGAAGTGTTCAAGGCTTTTCTGTAACACTGCAAATGAGAAAAAGATAAAAATCTCGTTTTAAAGGTCACACCCTTATTATAAGCTTCTTTTTAATGTGTTCAAAATAACAGTCCTGTCTGGTTCGTGTTTTGGGATTTTCCACAGATGACAAAAATATTGTGAGAAGTAAAAATATTACACAATAACGTATAAATAATAACTGGTGCAATATTAATGCTGAATATTAAAAATAAAACATTTTTTTAACTTATATCAACGTAACTGTACTATACTACTCATTAGGAATCGTACTGAATTACTGGTGTTCAAACTTTTTGCCCTATGGCCTGGATGGGTAGTGCCTGGTCCATCCATGGATCAGATCTGGCCGATGGGCCTGATTCAGTGCAAGTGACAGGCATGGCAGGGCCCAATCTAGGATCAAGGAAGGTGAGAGGCAACCCACCCCAACCTGGCTGCATTGGGGAGGAGGTGTGGCCCACCTCAGACCCAGGGTGGCAGTATTAATTGCCACTGCTTTCCCACTGCCAAATTTCCCAACATGTTGGGAGCCCTGCCAGCTCTGCAAGCCAAATTTGGCCTGCAGGCTGGGGGCGTTGAATACCCCTACTTTAAACACTTCAAAACATTTATAATTGCTAAGAACATATACTTAAGACATTTCTTTTGCTGTCAGCATGGAAGAAGAGGATGGTAGAGGATGCCACCAATTATTTTTGTGACAAAACCACCAGCACAGCAAGCACACATCAAAGATAAAACTTTGTTAAAAGAGTATCTCCATCACTTCTTACCTTCTACTTCGCTGTTCTGGCCAAAGTTTTTTTGTTTTTTTTTCCCAAAATCATAAGCTTAAAGTTAAGCTCTAGAACACCAAGCATTTAGAAAAACTAGGTACATCCACTGGCTGAACGTTGATTTAACCAATTAAAAAAAAAATCTTGGCCAATTTTTTCCAGCTCTTTAACTTATTCAAGTTATATCTCAAATTAGTCAAGGCAGTTAGAAAAAGTATTCCATTTTACTTGCACTTCTCATTATGATTTTTGAGCATTCAAAGAGAGTAGGGTCAGAGAGAAAGCCTGTGCCTCAGATGTCTCATTCTGCCTCCAATGAAGTCAGTGGCAGTGTTGCTTGCTACTAACCTTGCTATGAATAGGCTCATGCCCATTTTCAGCCCTTCAGAACCTCAAGGATTTTATTTTATAATAAATGCTTTGCAAGCATGACAAACTATGGGACTGTTGCCATATTTATGGTTTAAATGTTACGTGTCTCAGTTTCCCTAACCCTTACAGGGAGGAATTAAAAGACTAGAGTTGCCCAGCCTACATGACGAAGCCCTCAACAAGGAATTGAGCAATTATGTTGACCCTTCAGGTGGGATTGAAAAACAGCCCTTGGAGGTAATAGATAGAAAGAGCTGGAGATAAGCATCTCAATGAATGGAAGAGGTCTAAACAGGAGGCAGCCCTCCAGAGACGAAAATAATCTGAAGGACAGTGTGAGTTAGAGTCTAGAAAGGGAACAGGGAAGCTACCTTAGAGTAATAAGGGCTGTATAGACTGGAGAATAGCCAAGCTAACTCTGGGGTGCTCAAGGCTGTGCAGACTGGGTTGATGACAGAGGGACTCCTCAACTCTTTGGAGGGGTATGGTCTTTTTGTTCTGTAGCCTTAGCCCCCCAATAAATGCCTTTACTGAATAGCTTTAAGCTTTGCTGCTTGGGCATTCAGGGTGCACTCCTCCCTTTGAAATAATTAAGTCCCTTTCTCTGGAGCTGAACTAGAAGGTAGTTCCTTGAAGCAGGGCCATGGATGGCCAAGGAGGGTCAGGGATCCAACAGCTGGGATCTAAGTTGGATGGAGGCAAGGCTCCCCACCCCATGCCAGAAGCAACACCTTGGCTAACTTCAGGGTGTTCTCAGAGAAACCAGAGGAGGTTAGAGTCATAAGCAAGCATTTCCCCAAGGAGAATCCATTACAGCAAGTACCTCCAGTGCTGGTATAACAAAAAAACTCTCCAACCAAAAACAGAAGTTAATTGAATACTGTCTGTTCTGCAAGGCATGACAATAAAAGACTACAACCAACCATTCTAAATGATCTTACCTTGTGGACCAACTGCTACCAAGTTTCTGGAAATCATTGAATATACTTTCCTTGGAGGAGAACAAGATAAACAATTTGTAAATCAGATGTATAGTACACCAGTTCATATATAATGTTTTAAATTTATCTATGCTGAAACATTTTTTGTGACCAATGATCAAAGCTGGTCAGAAAAAAAAGGGGGGGTTTCTGTGAATACATACAATAGAAATGGAAAAGTTCTCTCTTGCTCGATTATTTTTTAATGTTTGGAAGCTACCCGTTTCATTTTGTTGGTGCAAACAAACCTTACTTTAACCTTTGCCTTCCCCACTTTTTAAAGAACAGGAAAAGGCAAAGCAGCAGCAAATTTTACTCACCAAAACAAAAGTTCTTTGTTTTTAAATTTAAAAATATATATATTATGGGAAGTATTTTGTAAGTTTTGGTTTTGTCTAGAAATGCCCTCTCACCAAACCATTAGTCTGATGAATCTAGTCATGGTTCAAATTATTTTTAAATGGACAGTTTAGTGTCTGTATGCTGTAATTATGTTGCTGTTATACTCAATGGTTGAGTGGACAAAATAAAAATTCTTCACAACAGAGAGCAGTCTAAACCTACTGCATACTTCTGAAGTTTGTAGATCTTCTGAGGTGTGGCAACTATGGAAATAAACCTAGGATGAGCTGGGTCTTCAGAGGAAGACCTGGACAAGGTGGTATGCAATTATAAAAATGGTTTAATGAAAAAAAAAATGCAACAAATTACAGAGCACAGCATAAAGTTCACTTCACATTACTTTAACTTCAGTACTGATCATTCATGAGGAATACAAAAATGTTACCTGTGCTCTTTTACTGAAAAGCTTGGTACTCCAAAGAGATCCCCAAGATGATCATTTTCACAGTGGACAATATGCTGCTCTCTTTCATCATACAATTGTTTGGTCATAATATATTGGCCAAGATAGAACATTACCTATAAGTCAAACATATTGACATTAAATGTGTTTAACTTTGTAGCACAGAACTAACCAATATCCCCTATTATCAAACCCAATGAGAAGTCTGCAACTTCCCTTACACAGCAATTTCCATCCACAGTTCTCATAGTTCTGTACAGTTCCCCATTTTGCAGGTGAGCAAGCTGTAGTTTACATGTTAAGCGACTCGTTCAAAGTTACAAAGCAAGACAACTGCAGTCAGGAACAGAACTGTTTCCTGATTTCCACACCTATGCCCAATCCAGTGAGTGAACTACACTACCAGACACTTGTTTACTCATAAATAAAGGAGAACTTGTAAGAAGGCAATTTACTGTTATGCACCTTTATTAATGGGATGTTTTGCTCACTTACCTCCTTCATAGTAAAAATATCCTTTTCTGCCCCAGCAAACTTCAACAACTTCAGCAACAAAGGTTTTGGTCTAACCTGAATAAATAGAAGAAAAAAAACATTTAATTTAAAGTTATAAATGCTTCCTAAAACATCTAAAGCATTTAAAAAAAACCATATGACATGTATACAAAGCTATGTTAAAACAAAAGTTACTCAGGTTGCAAAGTCAAACATTTGAAAATTACCACGTAAAAAATTAATTCTTTTCTTTAAAAAAAAGTAAATACAAGCCCCCTATGACATGCAACTATAACCATCCCTCCATGAACCCTGAAACGCAATGAAGCCACAGACTGCCTTCATTGGAGCTACGGGAACAACTACAGTAGCTGGTTGCAGTAGAAGGCTATCATCCCATAGAAATAGGGGGATACTGGGTTAAGGGAGCTCAGACTACCTCTCTGACCCTCTCCCAGAAACACAAGAATTTCTATAGCAAATAATGTCCAAAGAGGGGCACAAGACATGCCATTACGGTTATCCTAATCCTCAGTCTTTCTACCGGTATCACAACTAGGTGTGTAACAGTTACAGTCTGCTTGATGCTAGATGATAGACTTGGGCACTGATGGAGATAAACCAAGTCAGTCTCTCCTCCCTCCATCCCTCCACCAAGTACACCTGTTCTGACCTGCCTCTAAGTGCTCCCAACACCAACGGTAGCACTGCTGCCTCAGTGGCAGCACACATCTAGTTTTAAAACTTTATGTATACTTATGTGTACACAGCCAACATTTTTTTCTGAAGTTCTCAAATGACAGAAGGAAAACAGTAATTTTCAATAGGCTCTCGAAGCACAGCCTAAAAAGAATTGCATAGGCCCCAAAACCCCAGATACTTGGAATCATAGAAAATTAGGTTTGGAAGAAACCTCAGGGAGGTCATCTAGTTCAACCCCCTGCTCAAAGCAAGATCATTCCCAACTATATCACATCCCAGTCAAGGCTCTGCCTACCCAGTAAAAACCTCCACGGATGGAGATTCCACAACCTTTTTAGCCCAATGACTTAATCTGTACCCACATTTCAAAGGCCTGCTGTAAACAGCAAAAGGTATCTGAGCTTCTTCAAAATAGCTAAAAGAATCTTTTTAATGTAGGAAAGAATTAACCTAAATACTGGGTTGCTATCAGACACCCCAATACACACACATTTTCATCAACTACTTTCGTGCAAGAGCTGTCTGCAACACACAAGTTCTGTAAAAAGTGAACTTCCCACCAAAAGTGGAAAAAACATACCACGTGTACAAAGGAGTTTACAAAGCCCTGCAACTAGGCCTATGCTTCACGATTCCTGAGTATGCCTATAGACATGCTGCACTAATGTCCGAATTAGCAGCAGCACGGCCACATTAGAGCCACACTGACCAAAACCCTCTGCAACATGCTTCAGGATGGTACTGCCCAGTGCCACACAGCTATACCCTCTGTGTCCGCAAGGAGACTGCCAATCTTGGGGCTTTAACACAAGGGTCCATTCATTCAGGTATGATTGCAGACTGGGCTTTACACTGATGATAAGTTCCATGAGGAAGCCTAAAAGTTTCTATTTCCCCTTCTTTTTAAAAAGTAGCTTTTTGATCCTACTCCACTTGCTATTCTTTCATGAATGTTTTTTACTCTCTTGCAACTTGCTAACACTTTACCACCGAGGCCTGCCACAACTGAAAGCTGGCTTGTGCCTGTATCAATCATGCGGTAGCTCCAATAAGAGCTAGAACCATGAAAAGTTAGGGTTGGAAAGGACCTCTGAAGGTTGCCTACAAAGAAAAAAAAAAAAAAAAATCATGAAAAAAAATAATCATGAGACTCCTGATTTCCAAGTCAAATTAACTCTGTTGTACTTGATAGACAAATCAAGTCTTGGGATTTTTTTCTTCTGGCGTGTTTAGAAAGTGCCAAGCTAGTAAGTCTGTGCAGGGGAAGAGGCAGGGGGGACAGAGAAAGGGCCACAGCCCTCGCAGCCCTGCTGCTGCCCCTCACTCCTGACCCACAGTACAGAGACCTCCCTCTCCAGGCTCCAAACCCCACACCTTCACAAAAAACCCCCACCACACACACATGCACACTTTAAAAACAGCATCTCATGATTTACATTCTAAATTTCTTGATTTTTAAGCGTTTGCCTCATGATTTTTGATGCAGTGGGATTGGCAATACTGCACCGAGTCCAACCCCCTGCTCAAAACAGGACCAGCCCCAACCAGATCATCCCAGCCAGGGCTTTGTCCAGGTGGGTTTGTCCCACTATCCAACCTAAACTTCACTTGCTGCGACTTGAGACATTGCTCCTTCAGTGTTACCAACTTGTGATTTTTGGCGTTGTTCCTAAAGTCAACACGTAGGGAATGTGAAAAACTTAGCTCTTTCTTTTATATAGGTATATAAAAGAGCCAAGTTTTTCACATTCCCAAAGCGTAGACTTTAAGAACAACGCCAACAGTCATGAGAGCTGGCAATACTACTCCTTGTAGTAAATACTGGGCAAAGCGCAAGCTCAGCAGCGCACCAGCCTTTCAGACTCAGGCAGCCTGGGGAAAACAGTGCGGCTTGACTCTTTTTTTGTTGCTTTTGGTTATCTGGTGGCTCCGAAAGCGACCGGGGCAGAAGGCTCTCCTGCTGCAGGGGCCTGCGTGAGACCCCGGGTTTGTCCAGGGAAGCAGGCGGGGGGGGCCAGGAGGCAGTTTCCGACTAGGCCGGCGGGCAGGCAGGGGACAAGCGGGGATCCCCATTCTTCCCAGCTGTCAAGAGCAGGTGGAGGCCGCTCTGCTGTGTGGTGCAGCCGCGGGATCCTGATCCTCCCCTGAGCAGGGCACGGGCTAGGCGGCCTCGCCAGGTCCCCAGGCCCGCCCCGGGCAGTGCGGGGCAGGAGGGGCGCGCGTTTCCGGAGCCAAGCCGCCAGCCCCGCGCCCCGAGGCCGGCACAA
>NW_005842215.1:1506004-1507609 GCF_000455745.1 Alligator sinensis
TGGGCTCGGAGGGGAGAGGCGGGGGCTGAGGACCTCTTCCCCCTCCCCGGCCTTCATCCATCGCTGCCAGGCGGCTCCATGTCAGCGCCACCCGCTTGCCCTAGCGGTGGTTTGCCTCACAGCATCGCCGTGAAGCCTGCCCCGGCCCGTCTGGCCAAGGCCCCGGGCCTCCTGGCCCCCGCCCCGGCTCAGCTCGAGCTCTGTGAGAGCGGGGAGGCGGCTCTGGCCGGGAGGCCCCGGGGGCAGTGCGAGGACATCTCCCGTCCCTTGTCCGATCACGTCTCCGCGCAGTTTCACTGGGCAGCGTCTGCTGGCTCCTTGGACTTGTCTGAGGGGCCGTGGGCGCCCTGCTCCTTGCCCCGCCCCCAGCACGCTTGGGAACCCACGATCTTCGCTCCCATCCCCGCTTCCTTCTTTTGGTGCCCGAGTAATCAGTGGGCACTGAAGACGACCACACCGCGCTCGCCCTGGTTCCTCCTCCGTTAACTGGGGGACTAACTTGCTCCAAGGGCCTAAGGACCATGACACCACTTTGTGTGTCCACTAGGCCTGTGTCAGGGGCAGAGAGCGGATGCTGCAGGGCAGAGTGAACGATGTATGGCCAGGTCTCTTACTTGCAGCCTCCAGCAGTTAAGGTCAAGGCAGTTCTGATTCAGAGGCTACACCCCTAACTCCCATGCTCCATTGCTACCGGTACCCCTTTTCAGAGCCATCCCTTGGCGGGGGGGGGGGGGGGGGGGGGGGGGACACCTGACGCCTCCAGATTTATTTTCCTTGCTGTAGCCATGGGAGTGGGACAAACTCCAAACTCAGGGCAAATCTTCCAAGAATTAGACCTGCATCCCCCTAGGGTCGGCTCTGCCCCTTTTTTCTCCAAGAATTTGTCCAATCTCATTTTGAACCTGGCTAAACTGTCAGCTTGCGCAACGTCTGGTGGCAATGAGTTTCACACTTCAGTGGCACGCTGTGCGCAAAACAACTTCCTTGCGTTTGTTTTAAATTTACTATCTACCAGTTTCATTTTGTGACTCCTAATTCTTGAGCGAGAGAGAGTAAAAATTAAATTTCTCTTTACTTTCTTTTTGCCATATAATGTTTTGTAAACCCTTTTTCATGTGTGTCCCCTCCCCCCAAACATCTCTTTTCTAAGCTGAATAGGCCTAGCCTCTTAAGGTTTTCCTCATACAGAAGCCCCTCCATACCACTAATCATCCTTATTGCCCTTCTCTAGTTCTTCTTTACCCTTTTTGAGGGGTGGGGATCAGCACTGGGCATAATATTCAAGGTGGAAACCTGCCCTGGATTTAATGGGGCATAATGACACTTTCCATTTTGTTCACAATTCCCTCCTTAATAATCCCTAACATTTTGTTTGCCTTTTTGGCAGCTGGTGAGCACTGAGATGATGTTTTTACTGAACTGTCCACAATGACTCCCAGATCTCTTTCCTGTGCGGTAACAGCTAACGCAGAGCCCATCACAGAGCAAGTGTAGTTGGGGTAATTTTTGCCCAGATGCATCACTTTACACTTACCTACACTGAAGGATAGAGGCAAGTATCTCTTCTAATGTTGGAGCTGCAATTTAAAAGGGGGGGGGGGGGAG
>NW_005842215.1:1507825-1508221 GCF_000455745.1 Alligator sinensis
CCCTCCGCACCGGCCCGTGGGCTCGGAGGGGAGAGGCGGGGGCTGAGGACCTCTTCCCCCTCCCCGGCCTTCATCCATCGCTGCCAGGCGGCTCCATGTCAGCGCCACCCGCTTGCCCTAGCGGTGGTTTGCCTCACAGCATCGCCGTGAAGCCTGCCCCGGCCCGTCTGGCCAAGGCCCCGGGCCTCCTGGCCCCCGCCCCGGCTCAGCTCGAGCTCTGTGAGAGCGGGGAGGCGGCTCTGGCCGGGAGGCCCCGGGGGCAGTGCGAGGACATCTCCCGTCCCTTGTCCGATCACGTCTCCGCGCAGTTTCACTGGGCAGCGTCTGCTGGCTCCTTGGACTTGTCTGAGGGGCCGTGGGCGCCCTGCCCCTTGCCCCGCCCCCCGCACGCCTGGG
>NW_005842215.1:1508591-1547682 GCF_000455745.1 Alligator sinensis
CTCGCGTGGGGGGGGGGGGGGGGGGTGAATTGGGGCAACGCTTTTGGGGGCCCTGTTGACAGCGCTGCTGGCACATGACGAGGGTGCCACCGCTCACCAGCCCCCCTCTGCACGGGCTGATATGCCCCAGGCCCTGCATACCCCTAGGGTCGGCTCTGCCCCTTTTTTCTCCAAGAATTTGTCCAATCTCATTTTGAACCTGGCTAAACTGTCAGCTTGCGCAACGTCTGGTGGCAATGAGTTTCACACTTCAGTGGCACGCTGTGCGCAAAACAACTTCCTTGCGTTTGTTTTAAATTTACTATCTACCAGTTTCATTTTGTGACTCCTAATTCTTGAGCGAGAGAGAGTAAAAATTAAATTTCTCTTTACTTTCTTTTTGCCATATAATGTTTTGTAAACCCTTTTTCATGTGTGTCCCCTCCCCCCAAACATCTCTTTTCTAAGCTGAATAGGCCTAGCCTCTTAAGGTTTTCCTCATACAGAAGCCCCTCCATACCACTAATCATCCTTATTGCCCTTCTCTAGTTCTTCTTTACCCTTTTTGAGGGGTGGGGATCAGCACTGGGCATAATATTCAAGGTGGAAACCTGCCCTGGATTTAATGGGGCATAATGACACTTTCCATTTTGTTCACAATTCCCTCCTTAATAATCCCTAACATTTTGTTTGCCTTTTTGGCAGCTGGTGAGCACTGAGATGATGTTTTTACTGAACTGTCCACAATGACTCCCAGATCTCTTTCCTGTGCGGTAACAGCTAACGCAGAGCCCATCACAGAGCAAGTGTAGTTGGGGTAATTTTTGCCCAGATGCATCACTTTACACTTACCTACACTGAAGGATAGAGGCAAGTATCTCTTCTAATGTTGGAGCTGCAATTTAAAAGGGGGGGGGGGGAGAGAAGGGAGACAGAGGGTGGGGAGGAGGCTTCATTGAAAAGGACTTCCAGAATTATTTGAATTCAATCCTGTGAAATAGAAACAACTTTGAGAGGTTTTTCCCATTTTTTTTGTTTTCAATCAATGTTCATTCTCTGCCACTGTGACAGCCCTTTTTGCCATGGCACGGGGAATGTGGGCCAATGCCCAACCAGTAAGTAGAAGCTTCCCTTAAAAAGGGTGACCACTAAAGACACAGTAACAAGTTTCTTGGGACAGATCACAAGAAAACAGGGAAAGGAGTGAGGGCCACGGGTTAATAAGGCATCCAAAGGGAATACCAAGCAGAGCACACTGGCCAGCACTCACTGCCCTCTGAACAAGGCAAGGGAGCTTGTGGATGCCGACCAGTGAAACTCTGCCTGAAGATGCGAGTGGAGGAGTGAGAAGAAGAGGAACAGTGAGAGGAAGACCCACCCTCACCTGGGTCCCCACAGCTAGAGCCTCCTTTCTGGTCCTGATACCGGGCAAAATGGATCTATGGTCTGATCCAGTAAATGGCAATTCTTATATTCATGTCCACTCTAACCTGCTGATGGTCTCAGGAAGAAGGCTGAACATGCATGGGCATGTAGACTCTTCCATCCTCTTATTCCTGGAAACTGACATTTCAGTTCAGGTTTGAGCTGTCTCATCAGGGTAGCTACCTCTAATTAATCTGCTTCATGGATAAATGAGATGATCACTTTTCATGAGTATTTAAAAAAAAATCAAAAAAAAAAAAATCAATAAAACTATAACTCCTTAATTGATACAATTTTTTTTCACTGAAGGGTGAGGTTTTTATTCTGTAAATATAAAGTTAACAATTTGAGCAGAAACAAAGGCAGCAGGCAACAGTACAATTGGCAATACTGTATTTAAATCAAAAGTAAATATATGCAACTGGAGCAGAATTTCAATGCAAGAATCTGAAACATGTCTCAGGACCTCAGGCTTGTTCTGTGCTTTGGTGACGCTGCATGTTACAATGCAATACTGACTTTAGGAGGCAGGGGTTTGAAACATATTATGGACCTGTAACAAACACAATAACAGGGAGTTAGGAGAAAGATAGTCAGCAAATTCTTCAGAGAATTCTGAAAAGTTGGAAGAACTAAAGATTTTTGGTAAGAAATCATTAGTAAGACCTATAAGGAACCAAAAGGCATACCTGATTTGTATGGGAGTGAGTAGGGATTAAAGGTAAGAACTGCAAGTTTTTAATGTTATTAATTTGAATGGACATAGTGTATGGTAAAACCTTGATTATTAGAACACCATGGAAACCAGAGAGTAAGTCTTATGCACTGAGGTTTTGGATACTGAGAAAATTTTTATTATAGGACACAAATCTCTTTCAGTTAGTGTTTAAAGATTTACTGTATTAGAATAAGCAATAATCACAAGAACTAATTGTCTGTGACAACTAGCTTATACACACAAGTGGCAGGCAGCTGTCTGGACTTGTCCACTGGATAAACTGTGTTTCAACAACAAGAAGATCTTGTAAAGATTCCAGTGATAATTAAGTCTGGGTATTTTGTGCAACCACTTAGATTTTCAAGACAAGCTTGTTATCCTTCCAAAGCAGGTAGATCAAGGTTCAGGTGCTTACACAGAGAATGGCATTTGAACAATTGTCAGAAATGTTTTAATGTATTTACATTTCATTACCTCCAGAATTTCAAGGCATAGAAAGGTTGTTTTTATGATGGTTGAATGTCTTGTCCTATAGCTAACAGAGCACGATCCCTTAGGTCATGACCTCTATGGCCTCCTTACCCAAGTTTACCCAAAGTCTGAGGTAATCATTGCTTGAACAATACTCGTATAAAAAGTACAACAAAGGGAATTGCCAGATTTTCTACTATTGGATTAACACAGAATAGCAGTGATTTTAGTGGTCATTCAACCAATTTGTAGCATAAACACTATTTCACTCCTATGTGGAAGATGATACAAAAGCAAAGCAAAACAAAAAAAAAGAAACAAACAAAAATAAACCACTTGGCCTTCATTTAGCCTTTACAAATCCATGTCAAATTATTGAATCTTGCAGAAGTGTTGATGGCATCATTTTGCTCAGGATGTTAAGAGGAGGCCTATGCTGTTTTTAAATCACTAGTAAGCTTTTTCTGTTCTTAATATAGTCCAAAGCCTCCTAAAACAGGCATGTCTGTCTGTCTTTTTCCACTTCTCAGCCAGCTATTGTCTCACTGTGACTAATAATAAGTGTGTGATTAACTTTGCATTCTTCAAAGGATAACAACCCTTCCCAGGAGATCTAACAATAGAAAAAAAAAAGTTTCAATCCATGATTTTATTAATTTTTTAGGACAAATCATGCCTTGCTTCTCAGGACTGATTAGTATAAAGAATTAAATACTAGAATTAGTATCAAGTCAACAGGGGCTGTGCCTGAAATAACATTTACTGTAGATGTGCACTGATATATTGGTTGCATATTGGATTGGCACCATATAAGAGGAAAATAAACGTTATCGGCTATCAGCTTTTCTTGCCCAGTGTTGCCGATAATGTCATGATAAATATAATAAGCCTTCTGACCTGGGGCCCCTGGACGCAGGGCCGTCCCGGGGGGGTGGAAATCAGGGCGACCGCCCCAGGCCCCGCACTTTGGGGGGGCCCTGTGGAGTTGGGCAGAGCAGCAGCAGCATGGAGCTGGGCGCAGCGGCAGCTCCGCATCCAGCTGCTGGTTACCCCTCCCCGCCACCGGTACCAACAGTGGCGGCAGCTTCTTCAGGTCTGGGGCGCGTGGGATCAGAGCAGGGGCGGGGCCCTGCATGGGCTGATTTGCCCCAGGCCCCGTACCCTGCTTGGGTCGCCTCTGCCTGGACATTGCATGCATGCACACAGCAGAATACATGCATGTGGCCGGGAATGCTGTAGCATGAATTGAACTAATGTAGCCAGGCAGCATGGAGAGCAGTGCCCTGCAGGTAAGTCTGTGGAGGGAAAGGGGTGCAGGGGAAGCATATGGAGGCATCCAGAGTGATGTAGGGAGAGGGGCAGGGGCGGGGGGGCGCTGCCCAGTCAGGGCGATAAATAGGACCCAGGGCCGGGGCAGGGTGGGACGGATCCATAGGCAGCTTGTCCAGGAAGTGTGGGGTGGGTGGGCAGCTCCCCACCACTGCGTGCACCCCTGAGGGAAGCATGGGGGGCATATGGCCCCTCCCAATTTGTGTGCAGAGCGGAGGCGGGCTGCCCACTGTGGGCTCAGGGCTCTCTGCTCTGCTGCCTTTGCCCCGGGAGCCATGCGCTGGCCACGAATCCCCTGCCCACCCTGCAAGCTGTGCCTCCCGCTGCCAGGTGGGCAGGGGGCACACAATCAGCGCGCGGCTCCCAGAGTAAAGGCAGCAGAGTGGAGAGACCCAAGCCCACAGCGGGCAGCCCATCTCTGCCCTTGCCCTGATTGTCTCCACTTCTAAAAGCATCCCTACACTTAAAAATGGTGCCAGTGGCGCTTGAATTAGAACTCATTTGATGAGCTTTAGTTCAAGAGGCTGCCACCATTTTTAAGCACCAGGACGCCGATTCCCTCGGCTGGGCCCCAGGGTCCCATTCACTGCCCTGGCTGGGCAGCACCCCCAGCCCCTGTCCCACTCCCTCCCTCCCTCCCTATGGGGGGGGGGGCCCTCGATCTACCCCCACACACACCCCTTCCCCACCACACACACACTTACCTGCAGGGAGTTACTCTCCAAGCTGTTTGGCTTTAAATTGGTTATTGGATCAGTATTGGTTGATATGCCTTGTGAATAATCAGGTATCAGTATCAGCCAAGAAAATCTTTATCAGTGCAACTCTAATTTACTGGTGTCCCTCTAATAAAACTGGTGAAGAAGTCTTTCAAAAACATTTTCTTACCTATGCATTGCACACTGACCCAGCACAGCAAGTGAGAAATTACTTGGGTGTTTCTGCCAAATTTGCTGCCAAATTTTTGAATCTGTGTGGCGACACATGGGCCAGAGAGGTTAAATACCTCTTCAGTAGATCAGATTGTAAATGTTCAGCTTTATTGAAAGCAGCATTCAGTTTAGTCCAGAAGAGGCATGGATCATTTTAGCAGTGAGTATTTCTTTTTATTGACAGTTTGACTTTTCACAAAACGTGAAAGTATACAAGACCAAATAGCTACTGCCCAGGGATAATATTCAGTGCTTCCAAATAGCCTTTCAGTAAAGGTCTCTCTCTCTCGAACAGTGTATATTGGCTTTAACAACATGGGCCACATGCACCTTAATCGATAGAGATATATACCTAGTATGTGTGAAGCTAGCCAAATATCTGAGAAAAAAGTCTCTACCCTCTTGATTTTCCTTGAGGGTGGGTTTCCCTGTACCACCTGAGAGGTGCTAGGGTTACCTCAATATCAGATCTTGGGTAGCATCTTCTGCATTGAAGGGAGTGAGTTGTGTCTGAGCCTTTCCTTTGGCATGGGCAGCAGCTCAACTAACCTGGACCTTTTCTTAGTGGAGTGAGACTCACAGGGAAGAGTGAACTTAGTCAGCCACCAACACATCTGCCTTATCTCCTGTCCAAATAAGTGCCAGACTCAACCATGCTTAATTGTTACAGCCTCTGATGTGACTATGACCTGAGATACTGCTTAAATGCAAGCCTAGGACAGGGAAAAAATTAAGGGGGGAAAAACAAACTAGTCCCGTGTTCTTATTTGCCTCTTAAAAATATTCAGTTCAAGTCCAGCCCTGCTGTTTACAGCAGTAAGTACAAGCTGTTCCCCAAACACTTGAAACTGGAACAACATCAGATGAGAACAGAAACTTCCTTTGCTTTGTTTTTCCCATCATGCATTTCTGAGCAGTGCTTAGTCGCTGCTTGCTCAGATCAGATCAGATCAGATCCAATTCATACTGCCTCTTGGTAACAGCTCAATTCACTACAAGCAGAACTCACAGCACTAATTTTGTCTGTCTGCCACAGAGACTTCAATTGTCACAAACAGAAAAATAAAATAAAATCCTGTGTGTGTAGAAGTCCCAGCATCTAGCATGTAAATGAATTATTATAATTTAAACCTTATCTACCCCTCAAGAATTGTTTTTAAAACAAAAGTTAAAGAACGTCTGCAAATACAGTTCTGGCTGGTGTGAACAGGGCCCAGCCCACATTTATTCAAACTATCTGTAAATAACTTTTGGTCGCAAGGTAGTCGAGGCATATTTTTATGGTGTAAAAGAAACTGGAAGAAGGTTCCTTTGAACTTCATTGTAGCTTTCACTAAAACATTACTGAGTGGAAAACCAACATGTCAATTGCTAATGAAGAGCCATGAGGTCCGTGTGCGACTAACCAGCTCTACTTATCACCAGTTGTGGAAAGAGACTTCTCTAGTGATGATCAGTCTGGTTTCTGGCACTAATCACTTTAAATCTGATGACAGAAACCCCAGCTCAACCTAGAATAGTTTATCAGTTTGATTAAAAACAAACCAGGGTAACAAAATTTGCTATTTGGGACTCTTTTATTCAGGTTACCATTGTTACTTTAATGCACCACTTAGTTACACACAAAGCAAATGTCTCTGGCGAGTAAGTGGCTGAAGACAACCTGATAATCACTGGCTAATAAGATGAATGCTAAAAGCAACAGCAGCAGAGCAATCTAAAAAGAGCCTGACTTGAAATTTAAAAAATGCACACGCCTTCCCTGCCTAAAGAACCATTAGCCCTCTCTCTTTAAGAGCCTCTGTGAAGTCACTTGCAGAATTTTAGTACCTATAAAGACAAAGTAATGGTTGATAGGTGAGGTTCAAGATCATTAATATGGTCAGGCTGCCATTCAGAGGGGTGGGTAAGCAGATAAAAAGTGAAAGATAAGAAATCGCCTTCGACTGACTGGCTGGACTCTGGATTGGGTGACGCTTGGTTGAGTTTAAAGTTTAAACTTAACCCAGACTTCATGACATGTCATTTCCTTCTCAACTCAGCTGCACCCTACTTGATGCTATATTTGCATACATCACTTCTCGGCCTCTTGTGGGCTAAGATCAAGTGTAGTTGAGCTCTTGGGTGTCTGGTGCCTCTTGAGCCGGGGGGGCATGTGCCCCCCGACACCAGTCAGCAACCAGGGCGGGGGTCCCCAGGCAGCTAATCCCGTGGCCGATCTCACTCACCGTAAAAGTGGCCATGCCACTTCCAGAACTCCCGCGGCCACTTCTGGAAGCAGCATGGCCGCTTTTGCTGGTGGCCCCACTCTGCGGACGGCACTTGCAGTGGGGGCACTGGTGCTCCTGCCTGCCCCCCTGCCCACCAGCTAAACAGGGAGCACGGCCTGACAGGGGGTGCACCAGCGCTCTTAGGGGGTGCACATGCACCCCTGTGCACCCCCTACGCGTCGCCCCTGCCTGAGCCAAAATGCAGTTAAAATGGCACTGTGTAGTGGAGGGCTCACCCTTGTCTGCATGTGGACAGGACTTGGTACGAGACCCTCACAGGCAGCTTCCCATTGGCCAGTGGGAGGATCTTGGCTACACGCTGATTTTATGGAAATGGCAGACTCCTCCCTAGCTTGCTCCTGCAGCCATACGGCTGAGGGCAAACGAAAGTCGGGGGCATCCAAAGCCCAAGACTCCAGGCTTGGGACTGCATGTAAGATTCCTGCCAAAGGTTTTGGAAGTATCTGAAGCCCCAGGCGGAAAAGTCTGGGGTGCAGGATACTTGCCGGTTGTAGGGCCACGTAAGGTTTTTGAACGATTAAAGGATTCAGAACTGATTTGGCTAATTTGACCTGGTACACGAAACATTTTCCAAAATATATATTTAAAAAACTGCATACACCCGTCCTAAGTGTTTTTATCCCTTTCTTCCATTTTGCCCCTTATGTATGGACTTCTGTCCTTCAACTTGTCCACAGAGCCACTACACTATCCTCCTTTCAGGACTTTAACTGTGGCCTTTTCTACACTTAAAAATTTTGCTGCCAAAGCTGTATAGATCAGGGGGCTGATTTTTTTGTCACCTATGGCAGCTGTGCCAGCATAAGCCCTAAAATAGTTGCAGTTTTACTGGCAAAAGAATCTGATCCCATAAATGGAACTTGTACAAGCAAAGCCAGCAAGATCTCTTTTTACCAGTGTAAGCTATTTCTTGACTGGGGGAGTTACTGTTACAGTTTGACTGACAAGCCCTTTTCAGTGCAGACCAGACCTGTCTTGCTGGCTCTGGCCCAGACCCAGTTCCTCCTCCTATCTTGGCTCTGGCCCTGCCTTCCTCATTGGAAGCCCTCAGGCCCACTCCTGCTCCATCTCAACCTAGGTCTGTCCCCAGAGGCCTTCAAGGCAACTTCTGCTCCTGGCTCCATCCTTCCAGCCCCTCAGGCCTCACCCTATCTTTTCTGGCAAGCTACAGAAATGTTCTATGCCCTGCCTACAGAAGCTTACAGAAGGAGAAGAAAGTTTCATGTCCCACAGAAAGAGAGCAAAATATTTGGAGTATGGGAAGTATGAAGCCAGCTGAAACAGTCCCATGGGGTTGTGGGGCGGAGGGGGATAGAGATACTCTCAGGGACCCTACCAGGCAGCCCAGCCTAGACGCATTGCCTAGTTTGCCAAATCTGCCAAAGGCAGCCCCACTGTGGCTGATGATGGCTACTCTTAGGACCTCTTCATAAAATCATAGAATCATAGAAGTAGGGTTGGAAGGGACCTTGTAGATCTTCAAGTCCAAGCCCCTGCCTGGGCAGAAGGAAAACTGGGTTCAATTGACCCCAGTCAGGTAGGCATCGAGCAGCTTCTTAAAGACCCCCAGGGTAGGAGCCAGCACCACTTCCCTTGGAAGTTGCTTTCAAATCCTAGCTGCCCTGATGGGAGGTTTGACCTAGAAACTACTATACAAAGCCCAAGCAAAAGTCTCTGTTATGTAACTAACGCCCATCTGCAATGATAAGGAGGAGACAGTCTTAGATAAAGGAGGCTTGAAAACAAAAGCAGAATCAGAGGACTAGGGCAAAGAGCTCATTAAAATACTAAAAATCACGCCCCTAGGTGGGGAAAAAGTATGCTAATGAAACATACATGTATGTAAATGAGATACATAGCTAAAACACAGGTAGAGAGACATGCTCAGTAAAGAACTCCTTGCGTCACTCCTTTATAACCAATTAGCAAACAAGAATGCTTATGAAGGTCCAGTACTCCTGTATAAAAGATGCTTAGAATTAAGAATGTGTGTGCTTGTTACGTGAAATTATTCCGCTTGCACCTTTTATTGCTAGCAATAAATCTTCTTTATACTTTCACCCCTGGTATCTTTATTGGCCTTTGCATACCGGCTAGGGGAAATAAGGTCTCCCCCAAATCCTTCTGGTCCCCCCTAGTGAGTTTATAGATGGTCACCAGGTTCCCCCTCAGCCTTCTCTTGTGAAGGCTGAACAGGTTCAGGTCCCAAAGCCTCTCACTGTAGGGTCTGCCCTGCTGTCCCCGAATCATGCAGGTGGCCCTCCTCTGGACCCTCTCAATGTTGTCCACATCCCTCTTGAAGTGGGGTGCCCAGAACTGGACACAGTACTCCAGCTGTGGCCTGACCAGTGTCGCGTAGAGGAGGAGGATCACCTCCTTGGACCTACTTGAGATGCACCTGTGGATGCACGATAGGGTCCAGTTAGCCCTGCCGACCGTGACCTTGCATTGTTGGCCCATGTTCATCTTGGAGTCAGTGATGACTCCAAGATCCCTTTCTGCCTCCGCGCTCTCAAGAAGGGAGTTTCCCATCTTATAAGTGTGCTGCTGGTTACTACTGCCCAAGTGCAGCACCCTGCACTTGTCAGTATTGAAACGCATCCTGTTTTTGTTAGCCCACCCCTGCAACCTATCCAGGTCTTTCTGCAGTCTTTCCCTCCCTACTAACATGCCCACCTCACTCCAAATTTTGGTATCATCAGCAAATTTGAACAGATTGCTTTTCACCCCGTCGTCCAAATCGCTGATAAAGAAATTGAACAGGGCAGGCCCAAGGACCGAGCCCTGGGGGACTCCGCTCCCCTCTTGATTGGTTGCTGGGTAGAGTAGCCGCTTCCTTTCAGTCTATCTGCAGCAGCATACCACAGGTGAGCCAATAGCTCTCTGCCTGAAGGATTGCTGGGGTAAATCTGTCTGGATCCTGGGCTTTTTTGGTTGTCTAGATTCTGGCCCTGCTCAGCTCTGCTTCTGGGAACTCCACTTTAGTGACTTGGTCCCTGACTTGACCTATGACTTGGGCTCTGCGCCCCTTCAGGTTCCCAACTCCTGTCTCTAGCTCTCCCCTGGTGAGAGCTAGGCCAGACCACCTATGACCTAGCCCCTTACACTATCTTTTTCTCTATGAATAAGCAAACATAGAAACAACTGGCGAGTGGTGATGAGGAGACTGTTTCAAGCATAGGCAATTTGGTCACAACACAAGCAGTAAGTCCTGCTTCTAATGACACTGCAAAGCCACTGGAGGTGCTCCATGCAACGAGTGCTGCTGGTGCACTACTCTCTTCAGATGAATTCCCATACCCCTCACCAGCCACAGCACCCCTGAAACCAATTCCCTATTCTCTCCCTCTTTCCCCCCACCCTTAGCAGAAGAGCCACATACTCTGAGGGGAGGGGTCCTTCATGCAAACAAGAGAGATCTCTGAATTTTTAAAAAACCTTTTATGCTGGCAATAGAGGAAAAGAGGTGGAGAGAAAAAGAAACTACCTCCTAGGAGCCTGTGGCCTTGTAACTGGCTGTGTTTGCTGAATTATAAATACTTCACCACTTCTCTCTCTCTTTTCAACACAAACAACATCGGCCTTGGTATATTACGTGTATCAGCTAGTCAAGGATTAGAAGCTTTTTTTTTTTTTTTGTATTCATAGTTCTGAGTCTTGGACTAACTTCCTATTTGTGCAGTGCCACTGTTATAACATCCACATGGGCACAGCAGCATTACAGCAAACACTAAATTACAAGTGCCATATTGTGTCAATTTCCCTAACATCCACACTTAAACATAGTTACTTCTAAATAGAAAGATACTTCCACAAGACAATATATGTAGTAATCCTAATGAAATAACTTATGTAAAAGCTGTATACATTTTTTACTACTTGTCTTGGATAAACAGTTTAATCACAAAGCATCTCTTGCCCGGTGCCCCCAAGTGCCGTGTCATTCTGTAGAGTTCTCTTCTCTAACTGTTAAGAAAACTCACAGGCATACGCATATCCTGCTCCCACCTATCAGTAATATTATCTCCCTTGCTCTCACAAAGGTTATGCAAAACTAGCAGCTATCCTAAGAGGAGGATGTTTCTTATCAGGGTCTGGCTTTGACATCAGGGATTCTTGATTCCAATGCACATTCCAACCATTCTGCAACGATAGAATAAGGGTACATTCCTCCCTTTCAGACAAGTGTCCAGCAAAAGCCTTCATAAGCCAGAGGAGTAGAGGGTCTCTGATGCATCTCAGAATGAACAGAGGAATGATAACACTATTAATGTCCACAGAAACTAAGAGTGCAAATAATTCATTTTGTTGAAGAAAGTAAGCTTAAGTTTCTAAAGATCCTTGTCTAGAGTGCTCCACTTATTGATGAACCCCAATCATGCAAAACCGTTAAGCAATTAATCATCAATTAAACACTGCCCAGTCTTGAAAGTGTGAGGCAGAATGCCTCTTGATAGCAGCACACATTTCCATTACCACAGTCCCAACAGATGATCCAATATCAATGCATGTTGCTAAAAAGCACCATATTGCATACAACACAGTAAAACAGCAATACACTATGGGATGTCCAACTAAGCTACAGAGCACTTCTCTCTCAACTTTTACTGTTCTTTGTAGAGACAAAATGAGGCAAAAGGGCCTAGATTGCAAGAAAAACACTGCTGGGTGTGTGCACTGTTGGTACAAGTCTCACTGCAGATGTCTTACCCCATCTACAAGAAAATGCATGGAAAGTTTCAAATGTACACATGTAGCCTTTAAACAATCTGACTCAAACACAGATACTTGCAGATAAAGTGTGATAGAACAGTTATATTGGATAGTTTATATGCACTGAATAACTATACAATAACTATAACCAGAGTTCCCTCTTGCAGCATGTGCAGCCGCACTCATGCCATGCTGCCAGGTGCGCCTGCACAGTCACGTATGCCATACAGCTTTAGAGGGAACACCGACTGCAACCCTTTTTAATATATTAAATAACTATAGAGAGAGCAGAGAAAGGAAAAGGAGAGAAATCCAAGCCTACAGACTACTCTTCTCTGTGGAAAGACCTGGAACTTCTCTAAAATCTGTGGCTCAAGCATTAGACTCTTAAGTCATCTCAAGACCCATCAATAGTGGCAGAGATCATCCATGAACTGAGGGATGACCAATGATAGAAACAAATCAGATTCCACACAAATAAGTATGGGTAACCTAATTTGCTATTTGGCCCAGTTAGTTATCCCCTCGTAGTTAAACCTCACTATCTTCTCACATATCTTTCAGGTATAATCTGCAAGGGCCTTGGCACTTCCTGCACAGTATACTTGTGTCCATAGGCAACACATAGTAGGGGTATCAGGGGGCACGTGCCCCCCTTCCCACTGACAGGGCTGCCGCTGCCTGCGGGAGCTCACTAGCTCCTTCCCCACCGCCAACAGCAGTGCCTGTGGGTGCCCCACCAGACTCAGGAGGCACCAGTCGCCCATGCTTGTGGCAGTCCAACCAAACCTGATTTTGCCTTATCTTGGTATTTATCCACCCTGTGGGGCACAGCTGTACTGCTACCCAGTGTGTCCAGAGGTGGTGGATAGTGGAATGCCCTTCAGGGAAGGTTAGCTGTGAAATAAGCAGGGGACACTGATGAATAAGCACTCATGGGCCAAGCAGCGGCAGTGCCACAGGGATGTGGCGAGGACAGCACAGAGCAATGGTTTCCCTCGTGAAAAGCCATATGTATCCTTTGACAGTGCTATGACATGGTGAGTACAGGCTGTCACTATAATAAGCCTGCCCAGCCTCCAGCTATGGGTATTCAAGTTCTCAACGACAAAGTAGGTGGAAAAAGATGTTAGAATCTCAACAACTATGAAGGTGGACGAAGGCTGCAGCAGAACGAGATCCCCAGTTGTTTTGGTTTCCTTGCCATTGGATCAAGGTCCCGTTCTGTCAAGAGCAGTGTGGAAGCTGATATGCAGCAGCTGCTCCACAATAAAGGAAGTCATGCACAGGCACCTTCCATGAATTTGGATGAAACAGAAGTGTGATTTGGCAGCTATAGCTGTGACTGCGCAGCCCTCTCCAGGATCCGCTCTGTTCATCCCACTGGAAGAGGGGACTAGAAAAGGTGCCCTAAACATACTGGAGTATTTCCCAGTATTCTGCATTTCTTCCCGACTGGATAACTGCATCCAGTGGGATCATCTTTACTGCAGTAAAAAATACCAGCAAAGACGCACCATTGTTTTTGGGACCTGGAACATCAGGACCCTTATGGGCAACCCTAAGAGTGAACACTCAGAGGACAGCACCAAAACTGTGGCCTGAGAACTCAGGCAACACAACATTGACCTATCTGCCCTGAGTGAGACCTGGTGAGCAGGAGGTGGGCAGCTCAAAGAACACGGAGGCAGCTATAGCTTATTCTGGAAAGGTCAACAGGAAGGGAGAATGCCAACTTCACAGAGTTTGTTTTGCCATTAAGAATGAGCTCATAAACTAACTCAATGAGTTCTCCATCACAGTGGTTGTTAACTGGGGGTACGTGTACCCGTAGGGGTACTTAAAAAGGTCCTAGTGGGTACACAGGCCTAATGTGGCCAATAAATGCTGCATGCATGCGCACAGCTGCAGTGCAGCACTCAGACAGCCAGGAGAGCAGCCAGGTCCAGCTGGTAAGTATGTTGTATGGGAAGGGGCCGGGGCCGGGGGCAAATCGAGGCCTCAGTGATGGGGAGGGAGTGGGACTGGGGCAGGGGCTGCTCGACTGGGGCAGGGACTGCCCAGCTGGGGTGGGACACTGGACTGAGCCATGCTGGGGGTGGCTCCCGCTGCTGCACTCACCCCACGAGGGCATGGGGAGCATGTGCCCCCAGATCCATGCGGGGCAGGGCGGGATGCTGCTGCGGGCTGGGGCTGTGCTGGGCTCTTCCCAGTGAGGGCTGGGCCCGGCTGCACTCTGGGTGGGTGACGACAGCGGTGGGAGGGAAAATTTGCTGTAGCCCCCCCCCCGATGGCCCCCTCCCAGTGCCACCACTGCCTGCCCCCAGCACATTGCAGCCCAGCCCCTGCCATGAACAGCACGGTACCAGCCCCAGCCCACAGCTGCAGCCTGCATCACCCCATGCCTGGATCGAGGGGGGGGGCACACGCCCTCCCGGGGCGGGGGTGTAGTGGCAGGAGCTAGGGTGGAGCATGGGACAGAGCTACAGCTTGTCCGGGGATGGGGGGAAGAGGTGCTCGGCTCTTCCTGGCAGAGGCTGGGCCAGGCTGCTCTCAGGGCAAATGGCAGCGGCATTGGGAGAGGGCTATGGGGGGGTTGGAGCCACTCCAGAATTCGCTGTAGCCCCTGTCATAGCTCCCTCCCAGCACCGCTGCTGCCCTCACCAAGTGCAGTGCAGGCCAGCCCCCACTGGGAAGAGCCAAGTGTCAGCCTCAGCTGGCAGTGGCAGCCTGCCCTCCCCTGCACAGATCTAGGGGCACATGCCCCCCATGCCCTCCCAGGGGTGCTTTTAGTTGTGGGAGCCACCCCCCCAACAGCTCAGTCCTGTGCCCTACCCTGGCTGGGCAGCCCCTACCCTGGCTGGGCAGCCCCTGCCCCAGCCCCATTCCTTCCCCTACCTCTGGGCCAGCCTGCCCCACACACAGATCTGGGGGCACATGCCCCCATACCCTCTTGGGGTGTGTGCACTGGCAGGAGCTGCCACTCCCTCCCCACATCCCCTGGATGAGTTGCTTGTGACTCCATCCTGTGCTCTGCCCTGGCTGTGCAGCCCCAGCCCCTCCCTCACTGTGGGGGCCTTGATTTGCCCCTCCCTGCCCCTTAAAAACAAGAAAAAAGTATAAAGGGGTACCCAAGCTGGAACTTTGAGAGAGAAGGAGTACACTTGTTAAAAAAGGTTGAAAACCCCTGCCCTATCGGAATTAATGAGTGCCTCATATGACTCCCAGTCTTAAAATGGCAGGAAGCCAATATGCCACTGTCATCAGTGTGTATGCCCCGACTCATGATGCCGCTGATGAAACCAAGAAGAAATTCTACACCAACCTTGACAAAGTCCTGACATTGCAGAGGGAGATAGACTTATTCTTCTCAGTGATTTAAATGCAAGAGTTGGAAGGGACTTTAACCTCTGGAATGGAACCATCAGCAAGGAAGGAGTAGGAAAGGTCAACTCCAGTAGCATCCTACCCTTAACCAGATGTGTGGAACATGGACTCATCATCACTAACACCCTGTTCTGCTAGAAGAACAAGCACAAGACATCATGGCAACACCCACAATCTAAGCATTGGCACCTGATTGACTATGCCACCATTTGTGCCTGGGATCACAAAGATGTCCACATGACCCAAGCTATGCTAGGTGCTGATGATTACTGGACTGATCACCAACTCTTCCTCTTGGTCAAACTGGCTCCCAAATGACAGCTGCAACAAAAGCAATACTGATCGAACATCAACACTGAAGGACTCAAGGACCCAAGCAATTGAGACCTCTTCCACCAATGCCTCAATGAAAAATTAGTGAATTCCAATCACCAACGATGGGAGAATGTCAGCAGTATGTGGGGTGCCCTCAAGGCCACCATCATGAGCACCAATGAAGAGGCACTTGAATTCTTTATCAGGAAACATCAAGCCTGGTTTGATGAGAATGACCAGGAGATCCAAGAGTTGATCCATTGCAAGTGTGGGGTCTTTTGTGCTTGGCAAAATGACACCAACTCCAAGCTTGTTAGAAACTGAATCTTCAACAAGCCAAAGCAGAGGTCCAAAGGTGGACATGTGATTTGAAGAACAAACGGTGGGAAAACAAAGCTAAGGAGATTCAACATCTGACTGACATCCATGATTTACATGGCTTCTTTGGTGCCATTAAAGCCATCTATGGACTGAGCACTCTGGGACCAACCCCCTTGAGACCTAAGGGTGGAGGAGACCTGATCAAGCAAAGGGGAGCCATTAATTTTGGAAGGAGAATTTTGAAGACCTTCCCAAATGCTCTTGATGAGAGTGTTCTTAACTTCATCCCACAACACCCAGTCAGAGATGATCTCAGAATCCCTCTAACACTTGAAGAGGTGAGGAAAGTCATCAAGCAGATGAAAAACAACAAGGTACCTGGAGTGAATAGAATCCCCACTGAAATCTTAAAACAGGGAGGAGAGGAGCTCACATCACACCACAGCTTCATGCCCTCATCTTAAGGATATGGAATGAGAAGGAAATCCCAAATGACCTCAGGGACATCATGACTGTGACAATCTTCAAGAAAGGAGACAAGTCCAACTATGGAAACTACAGAGGAATCACCTTGCTGTCCATGACATGAAAGGTCAATGTGAAAACCCTTCTGAACCATCTCCTTCCACCTGCTGCAGAGCTCCTCCCAGAATCTCAGTGTGGGCTTAGGGCATCAAGAGGCACAACTGACATGATCTTCACAGCTTGTCAACTGCAGGAGAAATGTCAGGAACAACATAAATATCTCTACATTGTCTTCTTTGACCTCACAAAAGCTTTTGACACGGTCAGCCAAGAAGTCTTGTGGAGGATTCTTCTGAAGCATGGATGCTCACTGTTCAGAAAGGACAGGCAGGGGAGAAGAGGAGGAGTTGCACTTTATGTAAAAGAGCCATATGATGCTCAGAGCTCCAGTATGAAACTGAAGATAGGTCAGTTGAAAGTCTCTGGGTCCAGATTGGAGGGGAGAGCAATGAGGGTGATGTTGTAGTGGGGGTCTGCGATAGACTACCAAACCAGGAGGAAGTGGTGGATGAGGCTTTCTTCAAACAGCTAGCAGAAGTTTCTGGATCACAGGCCCTGGTTCTCATGGGGGACTTCAATCACCCTGACATCTGCTGGGAGGGCAATACAGCAGCGTGCAGGAAATCTAGGAAGTTTCTGGAGAGTGTTAGAGACAACTTCCTGGTGCAAGTGCTGGAGTGGCCAACTAGGGGCTGTGCTCTTCTTGACCTGCTCCTCACAAACAGGAAAGAATTGGTGGTGGATGTAGTAGTGGATGCAACTTGGGCAGCAGTGACCACAAGATGATCGAGTTCCAATTCCTGAGGAAAGGAAGGATGGAGAGCAGCAGAGTAAGGACCCTGGATTTCAGAAAAGCAGGCTTTGACTCACTCGGGGAACTCATGAGCAGGATCCCCTGGGAAGGCAGTTTGAGAGGGAGAGGAGTCCAGGAGAGCTGGTTGTACTGTAAAGAAACCTTACGGAGAATGCAGGAGCAAGCCATCCTGATGTGCAGGAAGACTAGCAAGTATGGCAGAAGACCAGCTTGGCTCAGCAGGGAATTTTTCAGTAACCTAAAACACAACAAGGAAGCTTGTAAGAAGTGGAAACCTGGACAAATAACAAGGGAAGAGTATAAGGGCATTGTGCTTGGGCATTCAGGGATGAAGTCAGCAAGGCCAAAGCACAACTGGAGTTGCAGCTAGCAAGGAATGTGAAGAGTAACAAGAAGGGTTTCTATAAGTATGTTGGTAGCAAAAGAAAGATCAGAGAAAGTGTGGGTTCATTACTGAATGGGGGATGCAACCTTGTCACAGAGGATCCATGAATGCCTTTTTTGCCTCCGTCTTCACGGGCAAGGTCAGCTCCCAGGCTACTGCACCGGGCAGCCCCGTTTGGGGAGGAGGTGAGCAGCCAACAGTGGCAAAAGAACAGGTTAGGCACTGTTTAGAAAAGCTGGATATGTACAAGTCCATGGGGCTGAATTGGATGCACCCAAGAGTGCTGAGGGAGTTGGCTGAGATTGCAGAGCCATTGGCCATCGTCTTTGAAAACTCATGGTGATCTGGAGAGGTCTTGGATTACTCAAAAAGGACAAACAGAGTGTCCATTTTTAAGAAAGGGGAAAAAGAGGATCCAGGGAACTACAATCAGCTTCACCTCAGTCCCTGGAAAAATCATGGAGCAGATCCTCAAGAAATCCATTTGTAAGCACTTGAAGAAGAAGGTGATTAGGAATAGTCAGCATGAATTCACCAAAGGCAAAACATGCCTAACCAACCTGATCACCTTCTATGGCTCTGTGGATGTGGAGAGACTGGTATATATGGTGTACCTTGAATTTAGCAAGGCTTTTGATATGGTCTCCCACATTCTTGCAGGCAGGCTAAGGAAGTATGGGCTGAATTAATAGACTGTAAAGTGGATACAAAACTGGCTGGAGCATCAGGCTCAGAGGGTAGTAATAAATGGCTTGATGTCTAGTTGGTAGCTGGTATCAAGTGAGAGCCCCAGGGGTTGATCTTGGGTCCAATTTTGTTTAATGTCTTCATCAACGACATGGAAGATGGCATAGAGTGCACCCTCAGCAAGTTTGCAGAGGACACCAAGCTGGGGGCAGTAGTAGATACGCTGGAGGGTTGGGCTAGGATTCAGAGTGACCTAGACAAATAGGAGCATTGGGCCAAAAGAAATCTCAGAGGTTCAACAAGGACAAGTGCAAAGTCCTGCACTTAGGATGGAACAATCCCATGTACCAGTACAGGCTGGGGGATGACTGGCTGGGCAGCAGCTCTGCAGAAAAGGACCTGGGGTTTACAGGCAATAAGCTGAATATGAGTCAGTGTGCCCTTGTTGCCAAGAAAGCTAATGGCATATTGGGCTGCATTGGTAGAAGTGTTGCCAGCAGGTCAAGGGAAGCTATTATTCCCTTCTATTCAGCACTGGTGAGGCCACATCTGGAGTACTGCGTTCAATTTTGGACCCTTCACTACAGAAGGGATGTGGACAAATTGGAGAGTCCAGTGGAGGGCAATAAAAATGGTTTGGGCACTGGGGAACATGGTTTCTGAGAACAGGCTGAGGAAACTGGGCTTATTTAGTCTAGAGAAGAGAAGACTGAAAGGGGATTTAATAGCAGCCTTCAGCTACCTGAAGGGAGGTTCAAAAAAGGAAGGAGCTAGACCAGGGGTGGGCAAAATGTGGCCCGCGGGCCAGAAGTGGCCTGTCAGGCCCATTCATTCGGGCCCCGCGGGCCAGATGTGGCCTGCCAGGCCATTCCATCTGGCCCACAGGACCCCTAAAAAATGTAGAAAATTAATATTTATCTGCCCCTGACTGCCTGTCATGTGGCCCTTGATGGCTTGCCAAAACTCAGTAAGCGGCCCTCCGCCCAAAATAATTGCCTGCCCCTGAGCTAGACTGTTCTCAGAGGTGACAGGTGACAGAACAAGGAGCAATAGCCTCAAGTTGCAGCAAGGGAAGTTTAGGTTAGATATTAGGAAGAATATTCTCACTAGGAGGGTAGTAAAACATTGGAACAGGCTACCCAAAGAGCGATTGTGGAATTTCCATCCTTGGAGGTTAAGACCCAGCTAGACAAAGCTTTGGCTGGGATGATCTAGTTGGGAATGGTCCTGCTTTGGGCAGGGGGTTGGACTAGATGACCTCCCAAGGTCCCTGCCAACCCTAGTTTTCTATGATAGGCCCTATATACAAAGAGATCATAATCTAAGGCTGAAATCCTGAAAATACTTATCTATATCCTTAATTTTTCTGCAAGCTTGTACATCATTTTTTGTAGGTTTCCAGGAAGAGAGGTAAAACAAGATAGTACTAGGCTTTATAGCATTGTAGCCTTCTTTCTTCTCCTTAGCAGGTCTGAAGTTATGGGAGGAAAGATTACATGAAATCAGGTGCTCTGAAATGAACCTGGAACCCCAGGAGGGCCTTCCAAGCAGGGCCGATCTAGATTAGCCAACATGGTGATGCCTGATTTGCCTGTGCATGTGAACTGGAAGATCAAAACCAAACATGATTAAATGGGGCTACTCTAATGACACAAATAGATGCAAGTGCAGTGAAGTGCAGACTATGGAGCACATGCTTGTTTGCCGACTCCTTGGTGAGACCGGTACGAAGGAGGTCCTTGGCACAGCAGTGGAACGAGCCATTGCTTGTGCATGATTCTGGAAAAAAACATCTAGTTTATGACAAGGACACAAAACAAAGAAGTAGCAGCTTTCTTTCTATGTTCTTTCTGAAAAAATAACAAATATACTCGTGAAGCAACTTTGTATCTTGATTCAATACACCTCATTTTCCAAGACAGCGACAAAAGTCAAATGATGCCACATCATGGAAGTAAGCAAGTCCCAGAAATGCTGGGACTTTGCTGCCTAAAATAAATATATAGCTGGCTCTACCCATAGGATGAAGAACTGATCATCAATCACTCAGTTAAGAACATGAATCTGTGTAGTCAATGTAGTTGCTTACTGGGCCCAGCTGGACTGGATGAGTAGCGTTCTTGCAAATGAATTGTTTTTGTTCTTAAAATAAACTATTTCCGTTAACTGTGGAACAAAGAAAGCACAAGGGGGTTCCCCCACTGCTAGCCCCATAGTTCCAAATGCTCAAGACCGCCTTGGGAGTTAAAGCAGATAAGAGACCAGGGGCATCAAACTCACTTGGCTGGGTGGTGCAGGACCTGCCCTATGAGCTAGATCCAGCACTCCAACCGGTCAAGGACTGGGTGGGAAGAGACCTGGCATCCTGGACACAGCTGCTGCTGCAGGAACAGGTTGCAGTGCTGGGCTGCTTCTGCAGTGCTTCTGGGGTTCCAGCACCAGTACTTTTACCTGGGTGCTTGGCAGCCAAGACAGCAAGAGCCATGGTTTTGGCCCCTCAGCAGCACCATGCTTCTTCCCTATGACGGCAGTCAACCTGCAGTGCCAGGCTTCTTCCTGCTGCACAGTTGGGGGGCTCTAGCACTACAGGTCTCTCCCAGGTGCTTGGCTGCCACCAGGGGGAGGTCTCTCGTCAAGGCTGTGGGCTGGATGACCCAACTCTATGGGCCAGATGTTTGGCATGCCTGAATTACAAGAACTGGTGCATGTTTTATGAAGGAGACAAGATTAGGGAAAAATAAATAAAATTTCTGGAGAAAGGACATCTGCAAAGGAAAGAGATGAGGAGGAGAGGGGGCAGGGAAACTGCAAACTGAGAAGCTTCACAGTCAGTCAAAAAGGGCATTGTACTTCCTTTGCCAAGTGATTCCTTCAAGGTAAAATTTATTTTAAGAATCACTCAAGAGACCTTTGTTTTAGGATCAGAGTAAAATCCATGTTCTTTACAAGGGCAGGCAAAGTTATTTGAGTAGATGTGATATCTTTTATTAGGCCAACTGAGTAGTTGGAAAAATGGTCTTTGCAAGCTTTCAGGTACAATCACCCTTCTTCAGGCATAGGGAGTCTCTGCTGTTCTGAGACTCCAAGGAATGAAAGAAGCTAAAAGTGTGACAGGATGTCTGTGAGAATGTAAATAGGTGGAAATTAGGAAAACCAAAAAGGTAGTGGTGCAGGGAAGAGAGGGGGGAAAAAAGCCGAAGGTAAGTAAGGGAGACTCTACTGTAGTAGTTTTCCAAGGTAGGAAAGAGGCTGTCTGTGAAAAAAGGAAATAGCTGGAAATTAGGAAGACAGAGTAGAAAAGGAAGGGAAGGGCGGAAGGGGAGGGGGTGGAAAAGTATAAAAGGTCAGGTCTGGCAAGTAGCTGGTAAATCAGATGTCAGGCAGCTTGTAATGCATCATAAATCCAATGTCTATATTGAGTCCATGATTTTTGGTATCCAGTAGATTTACAAGGGATAAGCAGAGGAATTTGCTAGTAACAGTGCCATCTAGTGGCAACAGAAGTAAGCTTTGTAAAAAAAAGACCATTCAGATCAGGATCCTGGAAGTTAATGAAAAATACTATAGATCATTTAGTTTTGTGGGGGCCAATCTTTTTGGCAGGCATGCCACCAAGTAAGCCCCACACCCTCCAAATGCCTCTCCAATCCCCTTCCTGGTATGTTGCTCTGATTTCTGCTCTCTGCCCTATCTGCCAGTGTGTTTCTTCCTCCCCAATCTGTCACATGCCACACACACAGGCCCTCTGCTCTGCTTGTGTCGTAGATTCATAGATTGTAGAGTTGGAAGGGACCACAATGGATCATCATGTCCAACCCCCTGCCCCTGGCAGGAAAGAGGACCAAGGTCAGATGACCCCAGCCAGGTGACTGTCAAGCCTCCTCTTGAAGACCTCCAAGTTGGGTGATAGTACCACCTTTCTTGGCAACCTGTTCCAGATTCTGGCCACCCTTACTGTGAAAAATGTCTAACCTGAATCTACTCTCCACTAGTTTGCCCCCGTTATTCCTAGTTATTGCCCAAAACTGGACACAGTACTCCAACTGCGGCCTGACCAATGCTGCAGAGGGGGAGCATCACCTCCCTTGATCTGTTGGTTATGCATCTGCTAATGCACGACAAGGTGCAATTGGGCCTTGTTGATGGCTTCGTTACATTGCCGGCTCATGCTCATCTTGGAGTCAATTATGACTCCAAGATCTCTCTCAGCTGCTGAGCTGCTGAGAAGGTCATTCCCCAACCTATAGGTGTGTTGGGGATTCCTCCTCCCTAGGTGGAATACCTTGTATTTATCTTTGTTGAATTACATCCTATTTCGTTCTACCCATTGATCCAACCTGTCCAGGTCAGCCTGTATCTGCTCCCTGCTCTCCAGTGTGTTAACTTCGCCCCATAACTTGGTATCATCTGCGAACTTGGAGAGGGTGCTCTCCACACCCTCACCCAAATCGCTGATGAAGATATTAAATAACATCGGTCCAAGGACCGAACCCTGTGGGACCCCACTGCCCACCTCCCTCCAGGCCGACAACGACCCATCCACCACCACTCTCTGGGTGCAATCTCCAAGCCAGTTGCCACCCACATGCATGTCATAGGTGGGCTACCCCTGCCACAGACCATCTAGAGTCAGTTCCTCTACGAAACCAGAGAAGTCTGAACATCAAATTATTTCTACTCTTGATCACAGAAGGCTGTACTTACTTTTCTATATATTCTGCCCCATATTTTATTTGATTCCATTCAAATTTGACACATAATATAACCTATCTTTTGCCTCCAAAGTTTAAGCCAAAGAGTTTCAGCTTAAGCACCTTCCTTACAGTTCATCACAGGCACAAATAAAACTGGACAAAGCAGATGCTGCAGCTTAAGAGGAGTACGCTAATAAAAGAAAGAAATTACTGGGACATGCCCAGCATCACTCTGCAGCTGCATTGCTTCCATTGAAGGAGGAAGCACATGTGACATGCCTCACAGATACACTCCTGAGCCAGGTACTGAGGTGATGTAAACATCACCTGATGTAAAACAGAAACCCAAAGCAGCTAACTGAGCCTTCTTTCTCTGTTATTTGGCTTTCATTTACCTGGGCTGGCTTGTCTCACAGTTTGTGTCCCAGCACATTCACACCAGAGACATGTTAGGGTGCAGACACACAACACATAGCTCTTTTAAAATGCAGTTTAAACTGCTAGTGTCCAGATCCACAAGCCAGTTTAGAATGGTTTAAAACTTCCTGGAACATTTCAAAAGCATACCTGGATGATCAAGTCCCCTGTGAAACAGTTTGATGTCATGTATGGACACCAAGCTCCATGACTAGTATCTGGTCAGTCTTTCAGGCATCTCACAATGGATGGCTCCTCAATGCCCTGCTTCCCTACTCCAACTTTCACAGGACAACTGTCTGTTCTGGTAATGCTCATTGCTCAGGGGGTGGGGAGGGATGAATTGGAATTAATTGAGCAGCTTTCTAGGAAAAAATTTTTAAAGCTGCAGGCTTAGAGGCAGAAACCTTGTGCAGCCCCCAGAATACCTTGTCCCCTGGCAATGCACAAGCAGGGGTTCAGGCAGCTGTGACCAACCCCATCCAGGCAATTGGGGTCTTCCCCCCTAGCTAGGAGATTCCTGGGGTAGTTCCAGGTACTGGGAGGCATGCTGGGCTGGGTACTCACCCCCACCCCCTGATGACAGTGTGTCAGCACTGCAATGCCTGAAGGCAACTTCTCTGATCCCTCCTTGGTCGCGTACGTGCAGATACCTCTGATTTATGAACCAGTTCCAAATCAGTGACATTCTTGAAACAGTTCACTTGTTATGTGTCTGCACCCTTGTTGTTTACAATGAGTTGGGTCTAATCTCCAGCAGTTTTCCTCTGCCAATAATTATTCACAATTATTCTGTGTAGGAGAATTAAAAGGTGTATATATTACCTCTGATGCTTGCTTTAGCTTGCTCTCTGTCACATTGAACTGCAAGAAAAGTGGAAAAGTCATTTTCTCTGCAGCACTTGATCCAAGATACTGATTATAATCATTTTCAGGGCAGCTGCTGTTCCCTTTCCCCTAGTTCTTGGATCTGTACCTCAAGCTGAACCTGCTTTATGGAAACTTTTTCAGCTAAAGGGCTTCTTGTCAGCTATAAAGTTACACCTCTTTGTTTTGGAATCCTTCTGTACCTTGGCTTATAGGAATTACTTATTTATGATGGCAAGAGAGGCTGAAACTCACATCTTTTCAGCTTCATCTTAATTCCAACCAGTACTGAGAACTCCTTTCCTGGAGAATCCTTTGCAACTTGATCAGCAGAAGTTTCCTGCACGGAACACTTTCAAACTGCAATTTTGATACTCCTCTATTAGCATGCATGATTTGTCATTATAATTTAGATTAATTCAGTTAGTAACACACTTACTAGCAAATATATTCTTTATGAACACAGAAAGTAAAAACCGAGCAATGTTTATGGTTGTTTCTTTGTGTATCCGCCAGGCTTCGAACATTCGGTTGCATGTGGCCTTGGTTCGGGCGGCCGGTAGAGGGTGTCCTACGGTCTCATGTAGGCCTGTGGACAGCCGTTTATCACCGGGGTGGCCTTCCCTGATCTTGCCTGCCACAACTTTGGGTATTATACCAATGGGGGGTGCCAACCACCCAGGGCTCTGCTGCAGTGGGGAGTCTGCCTGGCAGTCGTCCATGGGGCTCCATCTCCCCTACACCCCAATCTCACACCAACCTCCAGCGAGTCACCAGATCTTCTCGGCCGTACCCCCGATGATGTTGTCTCCCTGGAACTCGATGGCCTTCATAGCCCTATCATGTTCTAGGCCCTGCCTCCCGAGATAACTAACTCAGCCAGTAGTAGGGCTTTGGAGAATCACTCCCTCCTGTCTCCCAGCAGTCCCTGCCTGGGACTCTAAATTTACCCTGCGCTCAAATGAAAGATGGAGGGCCAAAGAAAATACGATACAGCGCTATCCTGCCTGCATCGCCTCGTCCTACTTCTCAGCCCCTCCAAAAGGGGGAAACAAGAAAGGAAAACTCAACACAAACTAAGTGTGGAAGGACCTGTCCGGTCCTTTCCCCTGTCCTTCTGTTACGCAAACGGAGCAACCTTCGCTTCCTATGATCCCGCTGGGGTTTGGTCCGTCATATGGTCAGTGTCAACCGTGGCCCTTCACCCCGGGTCGTTTCGTCTCTCACGCCACCCCGCGTGGCAAGTGCCGCTGCTGTCCTTCTCCACTGTTGGAGACGTCCAGCTTCCAGCGTCCTGTGGTATCTCCCCACATACCTGGCTACCTCTTATAGTATGGGCTGACACCCAGCCTCTGGCCGTTCTGCTCCGCAGCTCCATTTGCTGCTCCCTTGTCTTCACCCGGAGGGAGAGCCTCCTTTGCCTCCTGCGTTCCCCGTGATGCTCCCGCCTCTGTTGGAGTACAGAGCCTCTTCTGGCTCCCGTCTCCTCACCACGCTGACGTCTCTATGCCGTCTCCTCCCTACTGGCATAGAGAGCCCCTGCCGGCTCTCTCTCCCTCGGGGTATCCCAGACAGCGTCCGGCATCGGAGTTTTCCCCGACTCTGCTCCGTTCTTCCCACCATCTTCCCCGGCAGTCCATCTCATCTCCGCTGGCCGGTGATTGCTGATGACGTCACCAGCTGGTTTCAGCTGGATAAAGGCGCGGCTTATGACCTGCGCGGATTTCTTTTCTTGCTCCAGCTGCGCTGTGGGTCCTGCTGCCGGTAAGTAATTTGAGTTATTTCTGTATATTTTTCTCCTTCGATGCATGCTTCCTGCCCCAGGGGGTCCCCGTTCATTGTTTGGGGTTCTTTCCTCCGCTCTCCCCCGGGACAATTTGTCCTGATCTGTCCTCACTATTTATTCCATCAACCTCCTTATTTGCAGTGGAAATAACCTTTCTTTGAATCTTGTTGCGTTTTCCTGCCTTCTTCTGGGCTACTGCTATATTAGAACAAAACCCCAATCTTAGTTTGTCATCTTCCTGTGAAAAATCTGTTTCTAGATTCATTTTATTTGAAAGCCCAACCCCCAGTAAATACATTGCCTTGTCCTACTTCTCAGCCCCTTCAAAAGGGATCTTTTCTTTTAGGCAAGTGATTGCAACTTGTCTAATAACTGGTTTATTCATGCTCCTTTATTCATGAGGGCAAGGACCGTTTATGACAGGGGTATCAAACATCCAGCCCACTGGGCTATCAGAAGTTAACAGCAAGTTAACAGACATGTTTAGACAGCATAGCCTGCCACAGAATTTGGGGCCCCTGGGGCCTGACAGACAGGATCATTGGCAGCTGAGGGGAGGGGAGACAAGTGAGGGTTGTATAAATACAGCCCTCCTTGCCTTGCTGCTACCCAACCTCTGCCGCTGCCCTTGGACCCTGCTGCTGCACCACCTGTTACCGCCACCAGACTCACCGCAGCCCCAGTTTTACAAGATTTTAATTGCAGCGTTTTCAATCTGTAACTAATGTTTAGCACAGCAACATCACTGTCTTTGCAAAGCTAAACCTATCCAGTAACTCCAATCAGAGAAAAATGGAAATACAAAGTACGTTAATAGCGTCGCTTCCCCCCCCCCGAAAAAAAATAGTGCAAGACGACAGAAATCTTGAGGGACTCACCTAAGGTAAACAGGACAGAGGCTCTTTTTGTTAGAATGTATCACAGATACAATGTTTAAGGCCAGATATGTCAAAGTAATGCAAAACTCCAAAGTAATGCATCTAAAAGAAAGCAGCCTCCTTTTCAGGGTGCAAGAATCTGCCATTCCCTATTTACTGCCATGGAAGTAGAGGAAAGCTGCCTGTTCATCTCTGAAAAGTCTGATCACTTTATCCCAATACCTAACAATGAAGTTTAATGCTCACCTTTAGGCAACATATTGAAAAGTGTGGGCTATTAATAGTTCTTGTGTACATTTCTCAGTTTATTCCCTTATCCGGTTATCTGATACTTTGTTTTCAGCCTAGTACTCTCTTCTGAAGCTTCCAAGCCTCTAATGGACATGCAGGTTCTACATGAACTTTCCCGTTCGAACATAGGCAGAGGTGGAGAAACTAACCCACTTAACTGAAAAGCTCTCTTTCCCAAGGTCATTAGAAATTACAATTCTTTTTTTCATCCAGGGAAGACCGGCCAATTCAGGTCCTCTATCTGCTCTGAAGGTAACAGAGCCTACTATTCATGGTTCTCAAAATAAGTCTGTCTCATCTGCGACATTTCTTGTGAATCCTGTCGGTGTTAGTTAACTAGCTAGTTTTTTGGCATATTTTTGTGCTTTGATATGGAACACACATTCTCATTCCAAAAAAGTTACTGATATTTTTATGAGTTTTCCTCAAGCCTCTCTTAATTACTCACTTCAAACAAAATAATTTATTCCTCATTGCTGCTGCAGTTAGTTTGCTAACTAGACTGTCATGGTTCTTGCTTTACACATAATAGCAAGCATGCCCATTCACTGCTGAACTACAGGAACTATGTAGGGATACACAAGTACCATATTGGCAAATTACATATTATCTTAGGTTACATGACTCCCTATACATTTCTTGGAAAAATTGACTTTTTACTATGTTGGAGGGCATATCCAGGGTGCACACACTGTGCAACAGGTAAGGGATCCAGGTGAGAAGGGAAAAGGTAGAGGTCTTGGTAATAATGTAAATATCCAGGCATATTTTCTCTGATTTCCAGAACTAGTTGAAACATGTAACATATATATTTAAATCATGGGTTTAAAACACCCTGAAACAGGAAAGAGATCTTTTTTTCTTGCTTCAGCCAAAGAGAACAGGGCAGGGTTTTCTGCTTGCCCAAGGCTGTGAAAGGTGGGGGACCTGCTCTGCACTCTTCCTTACCATAGGCCCAGTACAGAGGGGATCATAACCACCAGCCCAAAGCATTGGCTGGGTCCAGACAGCACAGCTGATCTGGTGATAGGATGATGGGTGTAATAGAATATGTACTCTCTAAAGGGCTGTGCCTTTTAGTTCCTGGAGTATTACAGCATAAGAACTTTAAAAAAGCAAACTAGACAAAAGGATTTTGTAATATGAGTTCCACAAAAGCTCTCCTTCTCTCAGGAAGTGTAGGGCCTCCAAGAAAGCACTCTGGTAAAATCTCCATGAGATGCAGTTTTACAATTGCTGCAGCCAATTGTTTATTTTTCACATGGGATTCATATTTCCAAGCATTACTGAAAGCTATTCTAAACCAAATGTTCAGTATTATGGTGTTGTGAAAATTCGCATGTAATTCTGATCTTTGATTCTTTGAAAAAAAAAAAAAAAACTGCCTGGAGATAAACTAAGAGTCTCTTCTGCACTGTATTTCTTAGCCTGCAGGGGTTTCTCATGATGTTTATTTGTCTAAAACTAGAAACTTCATAGCTCAGGAAGTCATCAGCTCCTGCTGCTTATTCCTCCCTTCCTTAAGGTAATAATTTTCTGCAAGCGACACCACAATCTCCGTAGTAATTAACTGTGATGTCAAATAGAAGGCTGGAACATTGGTAGGGGGATACAGGAAGCAGCAAAAGGAAAATGATTTTTTAAGGAACTAAGTTCAATGGCCCAGGAAGAGGTACTTAGTGATAACCGAGTGTAGAGAAGTATTTGAAAAGAAGATAGAGCTGCCTCATTAGAAATTATGAGAGTGAATCATGTTTTCAAGATCTTTTTCCAGCCTTCACTGTTTACTTACCATCACTATATATGTTTTGTTTTTGCTAAAAGGAGGTACTATTCTATATGTAAGTTACTCCAGTGCATAATAGCTTCAGTTCTGCTGTAATTAAAATGCAGGTAAAGCACCCACTAATTAAAATGGGATGAGCACAGGGTGACTGGGGAACAAAACATTTTCCAAGCAGACTGACTGCTTGGAAGCAACTTTTCAGCCTCCTGCCTAGTTAAGCTTTCCATCAGTTTCTAAAAACTGCAGTCAAAGGGTTCTCTTGCCCATCATCTATTGAGTCCCTGTCGCCTCTGCCTCCTTCCTGCTTTTCCAAGTATGCTGGCAATCATCACTAGCAGGGCACTAGCACATGGCCTATAACTATATCATTGTCAAATGTATTACTACTATCTGTATAGCACCAAATTTGTATTCCCTCACAGGTGTTAAGCAAGAGCAAAATCCCTGAGCATTTACAACCCAAGTCCATAAATAGACAAAAAACAGATGGTGCAGGGGGTGTATTTCAGTGAGTTTTGCAGAGCAGATGTGCTAAATCAGCAGTTGGTTAGAACCAAGTTATATATCCAAATGCTTTAAATGTTTCTGCAGCTACTGCTGTGTGTGAAGTCATTTGGAAATCAGTCATTTTTATCTTCAGAGCTTCACAAATATTTTTTTCCTACCCTTATCTACAGAATAAACCCTTTATCAAAAGTGAACTACCTGCTGGTATCTGTCTCAGAGAAACTTAATCAACTGACAGGCAGATTGAATAAGGCTTTAATGTTCCTTTGGCCCCTGCTACAACTGTGCATTCATTTAGCATAAGCAGACAGAGCCAACATGTATTTCTGCTGAACTGGAGCTCTGTCCTAAAGGCAGACTTGCAGGAAGACAAGTTCCCTTTTCACTGAGAAGCTGCACAACACATTCCTTCTACCTCAAGTCTAAGAATTCAGCTGTTTTCCCATCAGCAAAAACTCCCCTGGAACTGTAATCTGAACCCCTGCCCTAACTTATCAAGTCATACAAGATCAGCAGATACAAAATGCTGCTAAACGCACACAGTTATCAACGTTATAGAAAATAGCGGGCCTTGAAATAGCAAACAGTCCTAACGCGAGCCAAATTAAAAAAAAAAAAAAAAAAAAATCAAAGCGTAATCTTTACTTTTTTTTAGGGGTAAAAAAAGACCCATCAGAGGACAGTGACCTCAGACATTTTTCCTCTAGAATTTCCCAGCAATATCTCTGATAGCAACAGTGCCAGTAAAGACAAGATGCCACAAGCCACTGGTGTTTCAACCAGTCAGTCTGCTTTGACTATGCTCAGATAACACAGCGGTTGAAATGCCAGCAGAATGTCAAGCCAAGCACTCCAACTTGGAACTGCTGTGGTGGTGGCAATATCAAGAAAATTTAGAAAGAACAGCTAATATAGGGGATGCTTTGCATTTTCTTCATAGCATAGAACCATGGCCTAGCTCCTTAACACAGCTCAGTCACCTTTGGAAAATGAAGTCCAACAACAAGCAGCACATATTTACTACTCATTGCAGTCTTCCTGCAAAGTATTCTTACCTAGAGCTGGTTTTACTGGAGAACCCCTTGATTCCTTTCTCCCCAAACCTCAAAGACCTTTAAATAAAGAATATAACAATATTTTAGTGTACTGCTTGCTGCCCCTTCACTTCTAAGGAAGCGTAAAAGCGTAGTGAGTACATTGGAGAACAAATATAATAAGCCTACAAATGCATTCCTGGTATATTTCTAATGCATTATTTCAGTGGCTGCTCATTGGATATATAGTTATGGTTGTTAAAATATTATATACAGTGCAATTCTACTGGTAAGGTCAGGTAAAAGATAGGAACCACACATACTAAAGATGTTAATTGTGTTTTTCCTCTTCATGCAAACAAAAGTAACTGAAATATAGACGCTAGAAGAATAATATTAAAATAACATTGTGTGTATTCGAACCAGTTTCCCCCCCATTGAACAAACAACTTCAGACAGATTGTTGATTTGTATATATAAAAAAACCCAAAAACAAACAAACAAAAAACCCCTTTCGGTAAGCAGGATTATTTTTACCTCAGGTTTGCCAAGTTTGGCTGCATTTTCACTACATGACTTCTAGCACCGAGAACATCTGTAACAAAAATACAAAACACTCACAGACCACCTAACGAGCAAATGTCCCAGGACCACCAAATCCAAATACTTGTTTCTAAATCCAAGAACTGGCTGATGGCAACCATTTTCATTTTTCAGCCCCATCTCATTTCTGCCCAACATCCCCCATACCATTTAAAAAGTGGTCATCCTGAAAGACTTCTTTCTTCATACACACAGAGCTCTGGCACATGGAGGAAGCAGGATCCCTACCACCAGACAAGGGTTGATGGGTGGATACACAGGGACCCTGGTGCAGGGATAAAGGATGACTACAGAGCCCCGGGTTATGGGAGAAGGGTGCGGGGAATAATGCCATTTATAAAAGCTATAGTGAAAATGGGGAACATACACAGTCCCTTGCATGAGTGAAGAGATCGAATGAGTTTATAAAGAACCCCTGAAGTAGAGAAGGATGGGAAGATGGCACATGAAGAGCCTGACAGGTAGAAGAGGGATGAAAAGAGCCTCCTGTGTGTACAATTAGCTTAACTAGACAAAAACTATAAAGGGTGCATCCACATATACAAGTTTAGCACCACTTGTAGCTTTGTGTCTTGTACTGCAGATGCTGTATTTAAGTAAAGAGCCGGCCAATTCAATCAATCTGGGAAACATATGCAGCAGCAATTCTTTGCCCCCAAATATAACAAGTAACTAAAATTCTGTCTCCCCCCTAGGACATTGATGCTCAAGCCACGTAACTGTATCAAGGCAGCAATGTCATCCCAAGATTAGGTAAGTCTGGCTGTTAATGTTGTGAAACATTTGATAAAGAAAGAGACACAAATAAAAGTCCAAGAAATTATTTTATTCATTAGGCATAATGGGCAAAACCCAAAGTGAAACTGTTCAATATATGAAAAAAATCCAGTCAAGCACCCTATAGGACTTGTACCCAGGAACAGAGTGTATTTATTGTGTACCCTCTTAAATAGCCAGTGTTTAAATCACTCCCTTAATTTTCTTTTGCAGTTTTGAAGATCTGCTCCTGTCCCATTTTTAAGGAGCCATTTTTACCATCACACATTTTTGGCTAGTTTTCTCCCCACGTAATATATTCACATCAATCCCATCTTAGGTCTTTTGTCATACAGGCTTCTAAACCAGTCATTTCATTTCTAACTCTAAGAATGTCCTTGTGATTTATTTACATTTTAGAGGAGCTTGTGCACAGCACAAATTAGTGCAACCTGCTTTCTCAGTGCACAGACTGAAGAATGTGCACCTAAATATCAGACAGTTCTAAACACATTTCTCAGCACTCCAGATTGGTTTTTAAGCTAACAAATTATAGGATTTATAAAAATGTTTATAAAAGAAATTTTCCTTGAACTTGTACAATGCCTAAGACACAGTTGGCAAAGACACAAAATTCTTTAGCTGTTCATAATACTGAAACAATACAGAATAGTATGATGTAAACTTAGGCTACCCTACCCAAGAGAAATAGATTTTTTTTTAAATCAAGTACTCTGAAAATTGAATAAATAATTTCCAAGCCTGAAAACAGGCTGTACTGTAAAAGGTGACTGAGATTGCTTCTTGCACATTAAAACAACATTAAGGGTTTTGATCATTTGTACTGTTAAAGAGCTGAGAGAACCCAGCTATCCAGTCATTCTTGCGGGCTGCTGTAGAACCCAAACACCTGTTTCTGCTTATAACTTAAAACTACTGCAGATAGAGATAAAAATGCAATGATTAAAGTAGTGCAAATAAATTTTAAGCACTTGCAAATCCGACAAACACATTTAACAGATTTACTGAAAGCAGGAAAATTGTCATGTTAATGTTTTCTATAAGGTGGTCCTTTAGCCTTTCCCAAATGGCTAAAAAACTAAGCCTGGCTTTGGCACAGAGCAGTCATTTATACACCACAAATTACTGCAGAACATGTGCCCAACCCAAGCTCCTCACTGGTTGCTGCAGATTTCCTGAAGGGACCCCAACATAAGATTCCCAGCTATTCTTTGGGTTCTTCTTATACAAACAGTGAACCTTTTCAGGGAAAGGTGTCTGCATGGGTGAGATGCAGAAGAGCAAAAACTAGAACAGTATGAGGTTCATACCACACTTTCTACCCCAATGACAGTTTACACATACTTATTAAAAAGATCCCTTTTGGGCCCTGTCCGGACATAGTTTTTTAGCTGCCCCCAATATTTCCACATGCCAACCATAAAACAATTTTCATTAATGTAAGAAAACTGTGAAGCAGAAACAGGAAATGTTCCAAATATCAGTGACTTTATCAAATACTGTTACATCTAAAGATCAACTCAAAGTGCAGATCTTGTTTTCAACATCTCCACCATTTGCAGGGGGAGGGGGGGAAGGGAGAGTTGGTTCAAGTTGATCATTACAGCTGCTGTCTCCATTCATCATTTCACTAATAATTCTACTCCAACCATTCAGCTGAAAGTAATTCACATAGTTAACCAGGATCCCTGCATATGTATTTTGCTTTTCTCTGATTTAAAAAAAAAAAAAATCCCCAATATTTGGTTAAAAAAGTAACCCCAAATCCACATTTTTCCATGTTTAAAATGAACCACCACTGTATGCATGCATGCATATATATATAAGTGGCATTCCATTTAAATGTGGATTTGGGGTTACTTTTTTTTTTTAAACTGGAAATTGGGGATTTTTTTTTAAATCAGAGAAAACCAGGATCCCTATACATGAGGAATCATTTTGGAATCAGAGTTATGGTTGACAGCTCTTTTAACATAAACAGCAAAAAAGCAAGGTGCCCTTTCATTGTCTAAAAGTCAAAGAGGCAGCAAGTGTCCTTATATATTGGAATATCTGCACGTATGGGCCTCAAAGCTTCTTTACAATAATAATACTGTCAGATCACAGGGTCAGAATTCCTTCAATATTTACTGAAACAGTAGCCACCATTGGCTCATTTGGTATGGATGTGAAAGTCACAGCAACTCTTACAGCATTTACCTCCCGATATGATGAACGCTTCTCCCAAGAAATGTTGGTTTATGGACGCTGAACCAATTTACTCTTACTGCCTTCCTGTTCACCAAGTTTGAAGTGGGTATATGCTAAAATGCCTAACAACGTGCACAGAATCCCAAGACCTTGATTTACTGATAATGGATCCTTAAATAAGATGTACCCTCCCAGAAGAGTGATGCAGAACTTGAAGTGTCCAAACATATTATACCTGCGTATCTGTTAAGGATAACAATTGTCAAAAAAACAAATCACCATCTAAACCAAAAATAAACTGGCATTTCACATAGATTTCTTTCCGCACAACTTTCCACTTTAATCTGTGCAATTATGATACATGACAAATTGCATTTACATGAGATGTTTCATCCAACTTGCTGCACAAATCAACCAATACACAAACAACAATCACTTTATACACTTCTTACATAGAGCCACAAAGGTGCATGCAAATGTTCTTAGAAACAAAAAGATCACATTACTGCATTAATGACCAGTGTCTAAATGAACCATAAGAAAACAGGCTAAAACTGGATTGAGCTCTTACAATTGTAATATTCAGGATAAAGTTGGTAAATTACCAATTTGCCCAGGCTTTTATTTCCGTTATAATATATAGCTGAGTTACCACAAATCCTATTCATTTGAAAACAGGAAGTGACAAACACAAAGGATACGTGACAGGAGAGGTATTTCCAATGATCCAGTAAATGGACAAGTTTACCATAAAGGCTATTATACCAGACAGCAGCACCATTATCTGTCGATTAACAGACACAGTCAGTAATCCAACATATTTCTCACCATCTTCAGTTACACCTCAAGTTAAGTAAGTTTCTTTACTTTCAAATACAAATCAGGAAACATCACATAAGAGAACAAAGAAAACTGAGAACAGAAAAATGTAAATATGATTTCAAATTCAGTGCAGACAACTTGAATAAGAAGTTCAGAACATGCTCATGAAAGGCAAACAGTGCTACAACATGCATTGTTTCTTCTTTACTCCCTCTGTCTGAGGCAGTGGCCCCAGAAATTCAACTGAGCCCTCACAACAATTTTATGCGATAGGTATAGCTGAAGGAAATTAGCTACTTTCTTGATTTCTTGTAACTAAGACTCCTACATGCAAACATGAGTGGGCTGAAAAAGATACTCAGTCAAATCTACTGACAAAGATGCCGAAGTGGCACAAAGTCACCCCTCTCGCTTCCTTTACTGTTAAAAGCTATATTTGAACCTATTGTACTAAGTGATAAACGCAGTGGTATCTAATTTAAAATAAAATAAAAAGAACAAATAAATCTTACCACAGCAGAAAGTGTCCATGGTCCAAATATCCCCCCTTCTCCAAATACTGGCTCAAAGAAAGGTACGGTGCAGAACAACATGACACAGGACATTGGTGCCTGATAGTACAACAACTGCATAGAGTTCACCTGCAGCTCATGCTGCTTGGCTCCCACCCACTAAAACCAAGAGGAAAAATGGTGTTAAACATGAGAAAAATCAAACCCTATCATAAAAGCAAACTTAGCTACTGATGTGGAGGGAATTTAATATGGACAGTATTGTTTTCCACCTCTTCTTATGTCTCAAACAGAGATGTACTGGTCTCCACTTTACTCTGGGTAGACAGTGCTGAGCAGACTGATGAGGGGAAAAAAAAAAAAAAAAAGAACACGAATAATTTCTTTCAACAAGCTGTCTAACAGTTAGCTCTTGACTTTTTCTCCCTTTGTTTCTCTTCCCATATTTTATGAGAAAAGTCTTCTACCTGAGTACAGATAGAAAAGTGGAAGGGCTGTAAAACTGCTGGCTCCTGTCTTTCTAATACTACACTCTGAACCAAGTGTAAAAACATACCTTCCACAAAAAGAGCAAACAACATTGTGAGATCTACTAGTACTTGTAATATTCTGTATTGGGGGATGCCACAGCATGATTATCAAAGTTGCAACAGACTACACCATGTTACTGGCATGCTATCAACATAAAACTTAAAATCTCACATATTTTAACACAGAATATTTTATGCTGTTCTTCAAAGCATAACAACTTTGCAGTGTATCCTTATGACAGAGGTCCATAGGGAACCCATATTTCAAGTACTACACGGTATCATTACATTACAAATAAAGCTCCTACCATAATATGTATGTTACTTATCTGTATCTCTTCCTTTTTATTTTCCACTTCATTTATCACTAACCACTATATGAGCAAACACACATAATGAATACCAATTTAGCTTTCAGTTATACTATGCATGAACTTATTTTGATATAGAAAACCCCAATTTTAAACAATATGCATAATTCAGAATAATTGCTGCATGTTAGTTTCTATGATTACTAAGATGAATGTTATAAGAAGCTGGGAGACAAAGGATTTTTAATGCTTAATTTAGCATTTTACTGAAGAAATGCTCTACAGCTAACATTTAATAAAATTAATATAGTGAAATGATCATGGCTCTAAATTAAAACACATCAAAGCTTTCTGTGAAAGGACAAGACATGATTTCACCTAAATATCAACTTAGATATCTGCAAGATACGCGCAGTCTGGCCAGGTAATGCTGCCTGTTTCTCTTGTTTCTTTTAATACATTTTAAGACCAAAAGGAACCTTTATCTTCATGCATTTCAGGGGCGGGCAATTATTTTTGGCAGACGGCCGCTTACTGAGTTTTGGCAAGCCATCGAGGGCCGCATGACAGGCAGCCCAGGGCAGATAAATATTAATTTTCTAAATTTTTTAGGGATCCTGTGGGCCAGATGGAATGGCCTGGTGGGCCACATCCAACCTGCAGGCCACATTTTGCCCACCCCTGATGTAGTCTGACCTCTTGAAATACAGGCCAACCAATTCACTCTACCAGAGCTACTTATTGTGCTACCACTTGTGAATCAGAAAGGCATCTAGTCTAGGAATTTTGATCTAAAGATATCAAGCGATGAAGGATCCACCTCAACAAGATGAGAACTCTATCCTGGGAAAAAGGAATTTGTAAAAGGACTTTGGGATCCTGGTGGATAATCAGCTGAGCTTCCAGTGGGAGGCCAGGGCTAAATGTAGCCCTGGATGCATAAACAGTGGAATGTCAGACAGGAATGATATACTACCTCTTTATCTGTCACAGGTGCAACCACTACTGAAATACAGTGTCCCATTGTGGTGTTCACAGTTCAAGAAGGATGTTGAAATATTGGAGATGGTTCAGGGAAGAGCCATGAGAATAATTAAAGGATTAGAAAACATGCCTTAAAGTGAGACACAAGGAGCTCAATCTGTTTAACTTAACAAAGAGAAGGTAAAGGGGTTACTAACGGGGAAAGAATTCTGATAACAGAGAGCTCTTCAATCTCAGACAAAAGTGTAAGAAGATCCAATAGCTGCAAGATGAAAGTAAGCACAAGGTTTTGACTCTTAAGAATCATCAATAACTAGAACAACTCCCCAAGCACTGTGGTAGATTGTCTGTGACTAGAAATTTTAAAGTCAAGAATGGATATTTGTCTTTTCTAAAAGATATATATGCCAATTCAAGTAGATATCAACTCAGGTAAGCCCAATGTCTTGCATTAAGACAGGAGCGCAGCCTAGATGTCCACAATAATCCCCTATAATTTTATAATCTTAGAATCCTAAAATAAACTGTACCAATGGTCAGTCCCTTGCACTGTTAAAAATGTACACCTTTTCTGAAATAGCCCACAAGCATCTACAGTCACTATATCTATATACCTTTTTCTGCTTGAACAAAGAGATGTCTGTTAAATGAAATCTCTTCCCCATCTAGGCACTGGTATAGTGTTGCAATAGCTTTAAAACATTTCTAGACCATTCAGCTTGTTGACATTATGTTCCAATATTTGAAACACTGTTGACCAGTCAGTTCTGTTGCAACATTTGGTGAAAAATAAAAAAAGAAAGAAATAATAATAGTTACCAACCACTTGGTACAGAGATGTAACCAGAACACCCAGAGTAGCAAACACGATTCCAAGGAAGTTAAACTTGACATCGTAATAGGAGTTTAAGAACACACCTAAAGTTATGGGAATCTGCAAGAAAAAACACACAGCAGTTGATATTATTTACATTTACAGGAGGTGGAAGTCAATGGCTTGAAACTTAGTGTACCCATGATGCTTTGGAAGTGCCTTCCCCCATCCATCCCGTAACCAGCTGACCTAGAGTTCCCCAGGCCTTCCAGTAGTTACAGAACAAGAGCCACCGCATTCAACTTCCACACACAACTTCGCAGCTGTCCTTCTCTCCCTGCTTCAGGCAAACCTGCATTTTCTCCTGGGCTGGCTCCTACCCAGGCTTGTCAGAGATGGGACTCGAGCCACGTATCCCTCAACACAAGAGAAGCAGAAAACCGCCACACACACACCAAACCTGAGCCCGGCGTTGGGGCTCTGCTGAGCGGCCTGGCAGGGCCCGCAGGGCGGCTGTGGCGTTGGTTCCAGGGGTTCAAGGGACCGGGATGTGCCCAAGGCAGCGGCACCCCAGCACAGAGCAGCCCAGCCCACCTTTCTTGCCCAGAGGCTTTGCCAAAGGGCTGGGCCTGGAAGAGGCAGGGCAAGTGAGAGAAAGGCCCCTGCCACACACCCGGGGGCATCACAACGCCCCTTCGGCCCCTCACCCACGGTCCGCCCCAAGCTCTCCGAGCCCCGGTGGCAGAGGGCCCCCCTCACCAGGGTAAGCTTGATGCGCAGGGGGAAGGTCTTGCCATAGGCCAGGGTCTGGATGGCCACGATGGCCGGGGTGGTCATGGCCTTGGCCAGCTGGTAGGTGCCGATGGTGTTGTTCTGCAGGGACAGGTTGGTGAAGACCACGAAGCCGCAGAAGCTGAGGGCCAGCGGCAGCACCTGCCCGGGCCGCAGGCTCTTGGGGGCGAAGACGCCCAGCGCCTGGCACAGCGACAGGCCGAG
>NW_005842215.1:1550110-1572018 GCF_000455745.1 Alligator sinensis
GCCCCCCCTACAGCCCGTCACCCCCCCCCCATACCCAAAACCCCCGGCACGCACACACCTTCTGCTATCCCCCCACCCAGAGATTCACCTACCCACTTCTCACACAACCCCACACATGCATACCCTCTCCCCAGCCCTGCTTGGCACACACGGTCACTCATCCCCTCAGGCACACACACTTTCACCCCTTACACACCCCTTTGATACACCGCTCCCCCCCCCCGCTGGGGGGCAGTCCCTCCCACAGGTCAGCACTCATCATTTTTGGTTTTTGGCCGGAGAAAAATCAGTTACCCCAAATCATTTTTTCATCCATTCACACCCCTGTGCCCCCTTAGGTGTCACATAGGAAACCCCCGAATCCCTCTCTGAACAAAAACCCTTCTTCAGGCAAAGGGAGAGTTTACAGATTCTCCCTCTGCCTGAAGAAGGGTTTTTGTACCCAAAAGTTTGCAAAGAACAATTTTTTCCAACTATTCTGTTTGTCTAATAAAAGATATCACATTTACCCCAAGAAATAGCTGCAACATTCCAGCTGCTTCATTCTTCAGTCCTTACAGCACAAGCACTTTTGAGGACTTATACACCATGAAATTGAGTAAATTAAGTGGAGGTTTGAAGTCCAATTTTTAGTTCTTGAAATTCAACCTTGACTTACTCATACACTATATTGCCCTGCAAGTGGTACTGAGTCCACTCACAGCAGACACGGCCTGCTGGTGTGGCCCCATCCCCTGCTAGCCCGGCACTGCTTGCAGGGGATGGGGATAGTGCTGGTGCAGGGTCTGGTCTTGGCCGCTTGCAGAGGACAGGCTTGGTGCTCGGCTGGCACAGGCCCATCCCATGACTGGCCCCAGGCCTGCAAGGGCTGGTGTCCCTGCGTGCTGCGAGTGGCACTGCCGAGTGCTGAGCCCAGTGGTCAAACAGCGCCTCTCGTAGTGGATGGGGCCGGGAATTGGTACTTGGCTGGTGCAGCCCAAGCAGCACCACTCGCAGATGGAGCTGCAACAGCCGAGTGCTGAGTCCAGCCCCGACTTATACATCATGCTTATGAAAATCCTCACTTTTCAAATAAAAAAGCTGGGGTGGGGTCAACCTATACACCATTAAATACGGTAGGTCTGCAGAACTTTTATTACTAGTAGCAAGGAAAGAACAAAGAGAAGCCAGGGCTTGACTTGGATCTGGGAAACTTGTACTTAAACTGAACTTACAAGACACTAAGTTCTCATACACACCACAGCTAGCATCCAAGCAAGACCAACAAGCTTGTTCTGGAAACTATTTTTTGTGGCTATAACAGACTCCTTGTCAAGTGTGAAAATCAGTTGATATTAAGAAAACAAGTAGAAGACTGGCCTGATGGTCCTTATGATTAGCTCTCAGAGCCTCTAAGTGAAGAACTCAAAAGTCCTCACTTTCCGATTCCAGCCTTCCTGTTAGGCTCCTGGCTACTTCCAGCCCTTGAAAGCAGGGAGGTTTTTTTTTGTTATTCTGTGCCCACTATAGAGAAAGCAATGACAATCTCAAACAGAATAGTATTGCCAGATGCTTATTAGTACAGTTTCTTCATATACATATAGTCTGTGTGAAACAATAGGAGTTTCTACTTCTATTGCTGGACCAGAAATTTCTAAGCATGGACTACCTAAATTAAAAAACTTCATGCAAAATGCCCCTAGGCTCTTTATATTCTTTCAGAGATGACCAGAAATACAGCTTCAGCTCTCAGTTGAAATAAGAACTAAAACAGATATGAACAAGCACAGGTGAGTTTTGTTTTGTTTTTAAAGGAAATAGCAATCAGTCAGCCCTGTTTATGCATTCTCAGATCTGCATAATACAGACGATTACTTTTCCTTCCAGTTTGAGATCACACAACCCTGAAGCAGTTACGTGACTGCTTACAAGCAGCAGCAGTAGTGCACACACATGCACACATTTTTTTAACAACCTTGAAAGCAGTAGGCAGCCTCTCTTTTTGAGAAGTGTTAGTAACTTCAAACTATTTTTTCCTTATCATTTAATGCCCCTTCTTTCAGACTGTTGTCTTCTGTGCATTCCAAGAACTTTTTTTTGTAGCCTCACTTCCTTCTCCACTGCACTCCTAGACATTCTTCTTCTGTTCCAAATCACAGGCAGTTCCTGTGGAAGTTGCCTGGTTACACAGGCACTGGGGTTTGCTCACATGGAGCCACTTGCACACAGGCTAGAAAAAACCCACTAAGATTTGTGCCCGTCAGCAATTTTATTGGAAAAAGACATACTAAAAAATGCTGAATGGCCAACGTTATCTATGCAGCTTAAGTCAGCATTTTTCCAATACAAAAGTTCAAATTTCAATTATTTTATTTTACAAATGTCAAGACATTACAGTCCCCTAAACCTGATAAATATATTTACTTTTTCAAACAGAATATGATGTCCAAACTTCCTGTGCAGAAGTTCTGTCAATATATTCTAGAGCTATGACTGAATTTCATATCCCAGAGGATCTAGACCCTGGTCCAAAAGCATTATAGAAGATTCCCTTAGCTTCTGTAGTAGCTTCTTGAGTTCTTCCTTAGAAAACACCTATGAATAAAGATATGAAGATATGAGGTTATATTTTCTTTTGTACATGAGAATACATTTGAAAGTAAACAATGGACTAGCATGCCTAAAATAAGTTGAATAGTGTCTCAACACTTAGATATAACAAAAATTAGAATAAAAAAGCCTGGTAATTGTCAATCAGCCCAGAAGAGTGGCAGTACTCCAGCTCCACAGACAATCTCCCAAGTTGCTCACAAATCTCAAAACTGCTTAACATTTCTACTACAAAGATCAGCAGAGAAACATTTAATAGTAACGAAGATGGTGACCAGAATTCAGACCCCCTTGTAGAAATAGATAGATCATGGTTCTTAGAGTAGTTGGTTTACCTGCAAACTCTGCCTCACAGTCCGTTGTTAAAATGCAGTTTCCTCCTTCCCCCTGCTATTTTGCTGCCAGAAGGATTAAAACCAAGAATACTTCTGTATCTTTGGAAGCACTGGTAGGCCATTTCCAGACAAGCATGGATGTTTGTTTCCCCGGGGACAAGGAGAAGCAGCAGCACACCTTGTGCCGCAGCTCCTTGTCCCTGGGGAATTCCCATGCTACGCACACTGTGGAGTGCAGCAGGTTACCCTGGGTGGGGTAGGGGAGGCTGGGGCCAGCAACTGGGCTGGCCCCAGCAGCCTTACATGGGGTCCTGGGGGCCTTGGTGAGCTAGGAGTGTGGCTTTGGCTGGCGAGGCTAAGGTTTTGGGCGGCATGGCTTTCTTAGACCCTAGGATCTCCCAGGGTCAAAAAAAAAAAACCAAAAAAAAAACCAAACCAAACCAAACCAAACCCGTGCTGCAAGATAGCAGTGGAGGGAATGCCTGCATGTTCAGTGTGTGGTGCGGTGCCACAAACAGGTCTGTGGCACCACATACCGCACATCCACGTTTGCTTGAACGTGGCCATACAGTGCATTTGCCAGTACTGGCTCAAGGGGCTTGATTGCTAGCAGTGAAATGCAACAGCAGAACAATGAATCTTTATCTTATGATTTGGGAGGGAAATACACACACAGAGCACACTATTTAGAGGAAATATTCAGATAACCAAATTTCTCAGGCCTACGTCTTACAGGCCTTAATGACTTTTAACGAACACACAGCAAAAAGACCAAAGTTAATCCTTTATACACCAGTGGTTATCAATCTTTTTAGATTGAAAGCACCAGCCTCAGAAAAAGCCAGCTCTTAGCTTTCACTTGTTTTTCAAATATGGAGAGCAATTTTTCTGCTGTAAAGACCTCAAAAATACCCCAATATCAGAATAGTTTTGACACTACGGATTCCTATTTGAAATCTCTGAGGTTATCTTGTGAATCACATGTAGGTGTGTGCATGTTTAACAGTGGTAATACTGCGTGGTACCCTTAAAGGGTCTCAAGGCATCCCCATGGTGCTGAAACGCCATGGCTGAGAATCACTGATGGGGAAGTCCTTTACTACTGCAACTAATGGGATAAAACAGGAAAGACTCCAGATTATACTAATCATAACTTTGTATCTTCTTTTATTAACAGCTATTTTCTAAGCAACTGTATGCTTCTTTAAATTAGTTTTAAAAGCAAAATCAATTTGCTCTAACTCACCATGTACAGTTTATGCCGCTCTGAAGCGACAGTATCAGCCAGCCTCAGACATTCCTGATACTGCCCAGTACTGTGTAGAACTGTATGAAGTAAAAAGCACATCATGGGCAGGCACAGCTTTCTCAGCAAGATCATCTGATGTGTTCGTTCAGGATCATCTACAGCATCCTTTTACCAGGAAAAGATGCATTAGTTTTAAATACATTTCCTTTACAAAGTTTTACAACAGGGATGGCCAATCTGTAGCACGCGTGGCACAAGCAGCCTGTGTGTGTGGCAGATCAGGGACGGAGCAGGCAGCACAGCTACAGATATGGTAGGGAGCAGGAAGCAAAGCAGAAGATTGAGCAGGCAGCACAGGACAGGGAGCAAAAAGCAGAGCAGTAGATTGGGCAGAAAAGAGGATTGGAGTAGCACTTGGGCAGGGCGTAGGGCTTATTTTGTGGCATGCCTGCCAAAAAGACTGCTTTACACCCCCACCCCCCACAAAGCAACAGTGTCAGAATCAAGACATTGGAACAGACAGACAGACTACAGGTCTGATGGGTATGGCAACTGCTCATATTCCACACCAATGAAAAAAATTCATTCAAGCTAGTAAAGCCACGAGAGCAAATTATATAAGCAAGCAGACAAGAGCAACAAAAATTTGAGAATGCCAAAAATTCTTATTATTGAGTAAAGACAGCAATTTAAGATCTATTCCAGGGTACAAGAATCTGCTTACCTCTCTAACATCAACCATCCATCCTCCATCAACAAACAGCAAGACATTATACATTTTTTCTTTTACATCAGCTGTTAGTGCATCCAAGAGACCTTTCCAAATTCCATAATCCATCTGGAGAAGAAACATTACAGTAAATAAAGTATGTATATATTGCTGAAAAGAACAACATCCAAAGCCTATACTAACACAACATCTCATGTACAGAGGCTAACGTGCAGTTCTAATTCTAAACAAAAAACTTAAGTTTTTAGCTGTTGGCCTGCAATGCCATCTGCCCACAGGCATTTGCATGCATGCTTAACAGCCTGTTTAAAGAGAGTAAAAACAGATGGTTCAGGAGTAAATGCAACCCTTCACAGAAAGCAATAATATTTTGACAACTTATTCTGCCATATTCTCTAGAACAAATTGCATGTTTCAATTCAACTGCATGCTGTACATTTCATACTTTCCGATGTATGCAGTGGGGATTTTTGGTGAGAAAAAACAGCAACATTCATATAGGAAGGGTGTGATAAATGTAGTAAGTCCTTCCACAAAACAGTACTGCCCTTTATTCTCCATAGAAGAGTTAATAGCAAAACGTTGCAATGAAGTTTTATATTACTAAAACTGATTTTTTTTTTAATCTACTAGTATGCTATGAAGTCCTGCAAGTAAAGTTGCAACAGAATATAAAGAAGTCTTATGCTTTTTGGAGTTTTTAATTCACTATTAGGGTTCACAATGGGTCAATCAATCATCCCAATTAGTCGATTTCTACTGTATTCTATTCAAACCAGAACTGTTCCTTTAAACAGGAACATGCAACACTCATGTCTGATAATTTATTACAATGTATTTTATCAACAGAAGAACTGTATTTTAGTAGATCTTAATAGCCAAAATCTACATACCTCATATTTTTTCTCTTTATGTTCATGAGCTACTTTCTCAGTGAAGCTTGGTTGTGACAGCAGTGTAGGTTTCTGTGGAGCTGAGTTCATATGTTTAAACCATTCGTTGAAGGTTTCATGGGCTTCCTAAATTGCATTGCAGAAAAAAAGTTTGCCATTAAAGATTACTACTCAGACATTTTGAATTGATCCATGGATCACTCCGTTATATCTTCTTAGTCTTGTTTTCATTAAAAGCTAATTTAAAGATTTTTTTTCATGAAGTCATCAAACAGAAAAAATTAACATCACTTGCTTCTCTAATTGTACAGAATCAACATTTGGTATATACTACATTAAAAGCTTCTCAATCCTTTAAAACAGAGGTCAAACTCATCAGGCACAGTGGGCTGGATGAGTAACCCAGGGATGGTCTGCAAGCCAGATGAGTGCCAGGGGGCCCCCCAGGCAGTACCATGAGCCAGGTAATAGGGCTCCATGGGTAAGGTCCAGCCTGTGGGTCATCTCTGACACCCACCCCCTGCTTTAAAATCCCCCCAAAAGTGCACCCAACACAATAGACTGTTGCTCAAATACATGCAACTTCTCTGGAATCGTAGGAATATGTTTACTCCTTTGGCAAAGTCAAGTACTCATCATTCAGTGCATTTGAGTCTTACCAGATATGCTCTAATACATAAATGTTCTCTTATAGCATTATCATCTTCAGGTGGAAGAGGACTATCCATTCCTTGTTCCTCCCACTGATTATATATTTCTGCTATGGAGTCATGTGGAATCTTCACAAACACGTCTTTTGCTGCTTCATGTTTTTTGGATGCTGTGAGAACATAATCTTAGTGTCAGCGCTTTTATTTTACAAAATTTGTTAATGCTGTCAATTAAGCACGATGCAAATTCTCTATAATTTCAAGACTGAGAATACTTCACCATCTTGTTTCTGCTCCTTAATAAGATAGGTAGGGATGTATCCAAAGTCCAATGCTCTTAGATAACCATTATTGCACTTACGAGACTACGAATAGTATGTTTAAATCTACTAAATCAACAAAATCTATAATGTTATCATACCCAAGAACTTCCTCATTATAGCATTGCTTTGCTTAAGTGCCTCAGCCCTCTGTGCAGGATCAAACACCAGCCAGTCAATTACATCTATCTTCAAGCGATCCTCCTGTAAGAAGCCAATACACTTATTAGACATAAACAAGATTTCTTCAAGGATCAGCCAGTGTTGAATCTACCAAAAAAATATGTATATAAACAACGTTCTTCCTAGAAGTCTTCAGGCAACATTATGAGATACTTATGGTAGATTACTTTAAAAACACAATTTTTGTATCAACTATCTAAGAAAAAGAGGAACACTGTCCAGTAGCCCAGATCTATTCAAATCCATTCCAAGCATCTCTCTCTCTCTCACCTACAGGGCAAACTGCAGATCTTCCCTTAAACGAATTCTGCTAGGACTTTTAAATTGTTAGTGGTTGCATCTACGTGTGCATTAATGTGCTTTTCCTAACGCACATTAAAAATGTGCGCTTTTGGTACTGCGCATTAGGGCAGCCTAATGCATTTATTTAGTGCCTCACATTGGAGGTACTAAATTTAAAGTGATTCTTATGCACAGTAGCTTATTTTACTGCACATTAGCATAATTGCACCTTACATAACGCTTTAATACACAGTACAATAGGCTACTATGGATTAAAGTGCATGTGTAGATGCACCTACTGAAGAAAACAAGTCATCAAAACTCCTTCTTCAGCTCCACTCAGTCAATTGTTTCCTGAATAGTAATTTGAGAAATGCCCATAGCCAATTACAATATGCCTTTATCATGTCACTGTTATTGTCTGATCAGAGGCATAACAGTTCAATGGTGTTGACAAAGAACCCCTGGCAGAAGGCAAGTTTTCAATTTCTTCATTTGATTGAGAATTAGAATTGGGCACATGTGCACGTGTGAGCGTGTGCACGCATACACAGAATTATTCAGGCAGAACAAGCTTGCTGTCTTAGCAAGAAAATTGGTAAACTATTTTAATAACAGCTGCCATTCTCCCTCCCAGCAGACCTTCTTTCACATTTTTGCCACAGATGAGCCACTGATTTTATCTTCCCTTCCTGTTACTCAAACGCATACTGCAGCCACGAAGATTCAAGAAACACACAAAATCAAACCCAAACTCTGTTCTCGCTCCCTACGTATGCATCTCACATTCACTCGCTCAGAAAGTGCTGCTCTCAGCTTTAGTTAAAAAAGCAGAAACACTGAGGACACTGCACGCCCCAAGACTCCCGTGTTCAGTTGTTACATGGGGGAATATTTGTCTTGCTGACTGTGGACATTTACCTCTGTTGTGCCACTATCTAGAGCAAGGTCGTGGTGAGTGAACTCGCCAGCATCTTTCTTGCGAATGTTTTCAACAACTGTTTTTGTTATGGTTGCAACATCCAGACCTACATTTAAAGACAAAATTATATAAGCAATATTTAACTATCAATTTAGATTGCCAGCAAGAGGTATTTTTATTGGGAGTTTATTGGTCCTTTTATTTTGGTACTAAGCATTCTTAATTGTTTGTTTTTATGTTCAGAGTTTCAGGCTGAGCCATATGTTTCTGCAATAGGTAATTTATGGTTGCCTTTCAGAAAGAGGAGACTGGAGTTTAAGAAAAAATAAAAACACTGGGAAGGGGCAGGATTAAAAAAAAGCAAGTTTGACATATGCTTTTCAGTCTGTGTAAAAGGAGAGGCATATAGACACATTTCTTAAGAATTATCTATTCCCATAACCTTGGATTAAAGAGGCAAAAACTGGTTTAACAGGAGTTGGATGAAGGGGACCCCAAAGCCATGCAGTTTTGTAGATTCTTCCCAAATGTGAGAGCCAAGTTGTCTCCTACTCATATAGTTTGTCTTGCAAAAAAAGAAAAGGCAGGATTTGTCACATATAACAAGAACTTTGAAACCCAGGTTATATGGGTAGGAGTTAACTTAACTGAGAAAGTGCAGCAGTGGAGACACTGGTTTGAGAATGGTACTAGGTGTCTCCCAAGAAAGGAGTCAAGCAGATCATTTGACTTTTTTTTGTTTTTTTAATTTCGTGGGGAAGAACAGAAAGGAAAGATTGTAAATTACTTTGGCTACAGTAGATATTTTGAAGGATCATTACAAAGCAGCACAGAAGAAAGCTTTACACCAAATACCTGAAGTAGTGTATGGGTCCGTCATGAGTCTTTCCTACATAATCTTTAGTTTAGGGAAAGACAAGAATTGGGAAAAGCCTTGGCCTCTTTAGTATGTCTGCTTTTAACTTAGCAGTTCTTTTTGTCTGGCCTGGAAGTGACTACATGTTCAAACATTGTGCTGAGTTTAGAAAGAAAAGTCCAACCTCAGGAAGCAAGTACAAAGACAAAGTTATCCTCTCAAACCAGAAATCATTCTGATTAACTTTAAGAAAAAGTTACCACCCATCTAAAAACTTAACTGAAAAAAGAGACCTCGAAAAAGGAGAAATCCAACAAGAAGGAATTTGTCCCACATTTGTATGGCTGGGACTGGTGGTACTGAATTAACATCACTGAAAGATAACATAACTAGACAAAGAATGGAAGGTAAGCACTTAATTAGCTAGCTTCAGCTGGTCTCACCTGCTTCCTTTGCTAGTTCAAGACAGTGATGGCGTTGCTCAGTTTCCATGACATCTTCCAAGAATACAGCATACTGAGTAACAGCGAGCTCCTGAGGCAAATGGCTGACGTAGAAGGCTATCAGATCTGTGTGCTTCTCAGCCATCATTCGCTGAAGAATAAAACCCAGCAGCATGTACACAGGTAATGAATGTATACTTCTGTACAAATTCTATATTTCCTGTGGGTATTTTTAATACATACAACTGAACACAAACAACAGCTATCAGACAATATGGAACAAATTTCTAAGGTTCCCCGACTCCCCACTCTTACTTTGGCATTGCTACTACAAAGTCTGACAGGTGTGGCTGAGGACCTCGATATCTATTAGGAGATTATAATTAATATTTTTCTGAAGGCTCATGCATTTTTTTTTTTTTTTACAATTTTAAAGCTTATTTTCTTCCTCAACCATTAACTATAGGCCAAGCAGGACAAGATACTTTTGAAAGCTTACCTGAATGTAGGTCTTTAAGACTTCAACAGAAACTTCTTCCTGAATGGGAAAGAGGAATTTTAATTTTGAATAAAATAATCTTATGAAAGCAACTAAACTTCTCTTTGTGCAATTTTATAGCTTACTGCATACCTAAGACTACATACATAAGAGCTACATACATAAAGAGCTAACTGCATACCATGTCTTCAGTAATCTATTCCTTGTAGCAAGCTATGATAGAGAATGCATTTCTGTGATGTGCTCTTCTGAGGCTGACAGACCCAAAAGATAGGTCTACATAGCACAAAGGTAGTGCAAGGGTGTCACACTTACCTTATGCCTTGGGCTGGCTCTGGACTGGAACATGTGGTGGCAGCAGCTCTGGATTTGGACAGGAGCATGCTTCAGCTCTGTACCAGAGCACATGGTGGAGGCTTCTGCCCATGTGTGCCCCATGCCATAGCTCCAGCCACACATGCTCCAGTTGAGCTCTGGCTCCCACACAGGGCACATTGCAGAGGCTGATGGCCAGAAAGGGAGGGCTGTGGCAAAGTGGCCAGAGGGCAACCAAGGCTGTGTCAGCCATTATTCATCCTTCTTGCCACTGATTGCCATTCTGCAGTAGGCCACTCCTATCAGCCCCACCCATAGTCTGGTGGCCAGTATGGAATGGCTCTGTGGACTGGATCTGGCCCACAGGCCACATGTTTGACATCCTTGCTGTAGAAAAAGCTGAGCTGGTTCTCCGTGCAGCAGCTCCCAAATTAGAAGCGAAGCAAATTAGCAAGCGACTGCACTTGAGCCAATTGCTCTGCTGAAAAGAGGTTTCAAAATTCTCTGGATTTTATTGCTTAAAGTTTCTGGTTTATTAGAAATATATAACCATTAGCTGTCCCCAAAATACTAATGGAAGAACCTAGATCTCTTTTCCTCATGCATTATCTCTAAGTTACCATGTTCTTCTGATTATATGAGGCAGAAAGGTCAAGTTGCTACTGGCTGAAGAGTATTCCGAGCATCACTGGCTATTTTACAGAGAATTTCTGCATTCCTATGTTACAGAAAAATTGAAGCAGAGCCTCTCTCCACATCAGCTGGATAACCTGTCATATTTTACTCACAGGAACAGTTTCAGACTGTAGAGAATGCAATTAACTGAGGCTACCTTAGCTCCGAAGAATGGAGCATTCCTTATTATGAGCAATTGCTAGTTTAATGTAATGATATAGTATCAAATACACTGGTTCTGTACAAGCACAACTGCTTACATGGTAGCAGAGCAGGTGGTGATAATGATACCACTCTTACGAGGTTTTCAACCTTGTACTGCTTTGAACTGCTAGATGTGCTTAGAGATCTGTGTCTAACTACTGGCAATTGGCTATATTTTGTGGCTTCTTATGGCCACCTGATATTCCAAGACCGTAACCATGGGGAACTGTTACTGCCTACCCTATATAGGCAAAAAGTGTCAACCATCCATCAGAAGGTGGTGATTGGTTTTGTTCATGGGCATCAGGCTTATTAGCTCAGACAATAACCTGACTATCCTTTATCTACCTTAAAAAAAGATCTAATGAAATGGCAAAGGACCAAGCCCCAGAAAAACTTGGATTTGATAGATCTTCTACATCTCCAGTCTGGTTTCAGACTTGGAATTAATGATATTCACTATCTCTGACAGGTATTCTTCTGCTGATAGACTAAATAAAACTGATTATGAGATATTAACAGCTTGAATGCTACTGAGGTTGACATCTCCAGCACTGCAAATCCCAAGAATTACAAGTCATGAGATAAGATCCACAAAGTCATGAGATAAAAACAGGGTTTTCTGCCTCTATTTTGACCTGTTTAGGGTACTCAGGTCATGTTTGAGCCTTCCTCTAGAATCATGAAGGATGGAATTTTTTTTTTTTTTTTTTTTTTTTTTTTTTTTTTTTAAATGAAAGCTAATATTCTCCTATGACCACATGAATGAAAAAGAAGATGCCTTAAGAAAAACAACATAATGGTACTTTTCAAGACTGCCTCTTTGAGAAGTCTACTGAAAAATGATGGCCATTTAACTAAATTCACTCTGTTCCTCTTCAGAAATCCTAAAGTTTAGTAATCAAGCTACAGGGTCTGCTGGTTATCAGAATATAATTTAAGAGACTCAAGCTGCATGTTAGCATCAAAATCCAAATGCCTATAGCATTCCAGGATGGGCATTATCCAACACTTCTCAATCTCACTCAGTAGAATCAAAGTCTGAAAGCACACTTTGTGTGTACAAGCTTTTACTCTACCAGCTGTTAGAATCCGGTCTGTGCGCACACACTCTCTGCACAACTAGGTTGCTATGCAATGGTCAGTAACTACTGAGCATGAGTGTGGCCACTGTGTCCAACAGTAAGCAAGAGTGAAAGACTTTAGCCTCTCCAAAAGAACAACTTTATTGAAAGAGTCACAAGCAGCTGGGAAAAAACAAAGGGAAGTGGCAGTTAAACTTAGCATCTCAATCAACTCTCAACAGAATTTTAAAGCTAAAAGGTAAGCTTGAATCCACTGGCATTGGGAACCTCTATGACCACCATAATATGCAAGGGAATAGGGGGAAAAGACACTGAGACAGAAATAGCACTGCTGCTTGGGTACGCACACACACACCAACCTAATCAATGCATTAATCAATGTTGAATTTGCTCTTCACTCTGCCAGTGTTTATCAGAATCACTGTTTATTAGCATCAAAAGGGCTCTGCCCCATGTGATTCTAATAAGCAGTGGATGCTGTAGTCATCCTCTTTCAACTGTGCTTAATCATCTTCTCACCCCCTTCTGCTAAAAGTTCTATGTTCCTTTAGCTCTCTCTCTTTTTTTTAATCAAATTTAGATTCTACAGTTTCACTACTTTCTTGGTGCCTGGCTGAGAAAGAGATCCACCTATAGCCTAAGTTTTGAAGAAAATCCTGACAAATTATTGAAGTGTCAACTGTAGATATTGGAAAACAACTAGAGGGAAGGGCTAGGATAGGATCTGCATCAGGTAAGCTCTAATCATCTCTTGCCAGAATAGTTTGCAACTATCATCTTCTACTGAACTCATACCCACAAGATTTTTAGGTAGAAGAAATGGTTTATAGTGCTTTTCATTATCTGGGATTGGTCATGAAGCTGAAGCTACACATTTCAAGGCAGTCTTTGTCTCCAAGAGGTAAGATGGGTATGCTATGGGTGTGTGGGGGTGTGGGTAAGCTTGAAGAACACCTGACAGCTTCAGCTGGTGCAGAAATGGAGCTGCACATCTTAACTGGAGGACCTTAAAAGCAAATCAACACCAGGTGCGCAATTTCAGGTGCTGGTTACGATCCCTAAAAGCTTGAATTCTATGACATCTGGCTATCCATGAGACCTTGTCTTCCCTCATATCTATATTAGCCAAAATGCTCTTGACATCAATTCTTAAATCCAGAGACCAGCAGTAATATGTCTCTCTCAGTGACAGGCTATGTTAGATTCTCCTTACACAAGGATCTGAGAAGCACTGCAGGATGCATTAAATTTGACTCTGTGTGTGTTTGTCCTTTCAATTTTATTTTGATGATGAATTTGGATAATAGCATTGACAACTGGTCTATTTAGGTATATCACTGTTTGGCAGTCTATTTGTAATTTAGCCAACATTTGTGTATAGCTTATGCTATGAACTTTTATATTATAAAGCACATATTTTCAGTGAAGGTCCCACTACACTAGACAGAATACAATTAAAATTAACTTACCTTTGTCTGAAGCCCCAGAGCGCGGAAAAATAGAATGAGATGCGTCATGAACCGAAGGAGGTGCCCTGGGAGGACACTTCTGTCTTTGGAGAGCCACTTGTTAAATTCATCCATCAAACCTACAGGCACCAAGTACACATTTATATTACCGTTAGGAAGAAAAGGGAGGCAAAGAAATATTTCAAAACAACATATATGCTCAATAAATAAAACATACATGTGGGAGCCAGAACACACCACCAAAACTGTATCAATTTGTAAAAATGTATGTGGTTGCCATGAAGTCTAGTTCTCATTCCGAAAAGTGATAATATAAGTATCATATACAGGTTCAAATTGATTTAATATAATTTTTTATTAAACTAATCTTTTTCCTACAAGTATTCAGATTTGAACACCTTCATTACTAAACTAAAATTTTATCAATATTTGCTTCTAGAACTGCCAGGGTCAGTGTAACTTGGGGAAGCAGAGCTAAAATTCTGATAGCAGATGCTTTCTTGATCTCATCGTATCAGCCAGAAAAAAAATCAATTTAAGTTTCAGATTGAGTATGCATAGCTGGCAGTAATAAAACATGTTCACTTATGGAAAACTTCCATAAAGATCCTAAGTACTGTAATGAATTAACTTAAAAAAAAAATCACTTGGAAAAAACAAACAAACAAACAAACAAACAAACAAACAACTTAACATCTACATCTCCCAAAATAATGAATTTCTGAATCACATGATAGTGTTCTTGATTCTCCTCTAAAACTCTCTGAAAAATGGATCAAATTTTCAGTTAAAAAACCCAACTGATGCATGATGAAATATCACCTTTTACATGCAGAAAAGTAGGTCCCTCTCTGGTGTATCTGAATAAAAGGATACTGTGAAAAAACCCTCAGAGAGTACACTTGAAGTACAGCCTGCTACTATGGAGGTTATGTTATAAGGAGAGAACTGGTGAACAGAAAGGAAAAAAAAAAAAGCAAAAAGGAACAGGTTGATAAGCTAAGGCGTTAGTCCCTGGAGGATGAAGGGAGTGTGTGTGGATATCTAAGAGTGTGTTTTTCAGAGACAAGAACAAATATGAGGCTGCAGAAAATAGTGAGACACACCTAAGAGGATGATGGAGCAGATACGGGCACTTAAAGAAGACAGCGTGTGCCTTAAGGGGATTTAGGAGGCATTCCATCACAGACAGGCATACAGATGCAACTGTAAATAGCTCAACAATAAAATTCATCCTTGTCAGAGTTCCACAAGGTAGAAGGGATGGCAACTACACACTTAGTTAAACAACATAGATCTGCATGTTCTCCTTCAAACCATTCAGATGAACTCTATAAACACAGTGCTAGTATATTCCAGCAAATATTAATAGGGAAATTCTATGCAAGCAAAAAGGCATCTGATACATGTATAATTTTTAGTTTAAATTGATATGCTGCATATTAATAGTACAGCAGGTACCTAAAGTGAATAAAATCTTATACAGCTCAGATTTACACTATGCATGTTATATAAAAGCTTAAACATCTTAATAGCACATTTAACTTAATCATAGGTGAAAATTTTACCTGTTATAGCAAACAAGATTAGAAAAAGTTCTATTTTTACATTTTGCCCATTCTGTACATTTGATGGGACTTCATAATTGGCTTCACCGTTTCTTTAGTATGACCAGTCACTCTGGCATGGGGACAGAGCCAAGTATGCCTCATTTTTTAAATTTGATAGGTTTTCAGTTTGCCCATTTCCCTTTCACTGTCAAAGGTACTAAAAATATGAAGGAAGAGGAAATTTTTATCTTAATTCCTTTATATTCAAGAAAATATCTGCTGGAGACTGGGAATATATGTTAATTCTATAAAATGAGGAGATTAAAGTCTGACTGACTTTTAAAAAGTCCAACTTTACTTTTGATTTCTTCAGTCTCAGCATATTATTTGTAAGATCATTCTCTTAAGTACCAAATTAAAAGTAGCCGCCCAAACAAACGATATCAATAAAAAAGCACAATACATATTTACCTTTTTGTCTGTAGCCTGCAGTTCTTCAAAAACCTTTTCTAATGTCCAGCTTCACAAGGAAGAATGCAAGAAAAGTTAGTCTGAATAACGATTCTAGGTCACAGGGGACTTTTATTGAGGTTAAAATAGATAATGCTACTGAAAACCTACTTTGTCTCTAAATACTCTCTGGGGAGTTCTTCCATCTCTTCTGTGCTCATTACTGATGTACGGATTTCCTGTTCTACAAGAGTGTCCACCATAACCCTGAAATATGCCCAAACTGTATCTTCCCAGGTGTCACAAACTGGAAGAAGCTTTATGTTTCAAACAGACAAACAAATGAAGACAAGAAAAACATCAACAACTTTAACAAATCCGAAAAAATACCAGAATGAGATCATACAAATATGAGAGGCACAAGAATTTCTTAGGATGATAACTTTTATTGGACCAACTGCATAGTTGGGATACAGTTAGCCAAGCTTCAAAGGCAAGACATTCTTCTTCAGATCTCCTGATGCAAAAGAATGTCTTGCCTTCAAAAGCTTGGCTCACTCTATCCCAATTTTGCAGCTGATCCAGTAAAACAGGTGTCAAACATCTGTCTGCAGCCTTAATAGGGGACCTTCTCGCAGCAGCAGGCAGGTGCCTGGTTGAGACCTACAGTGCTGGAGCCCCAGCAGTACCACAGCTTGTTCCCGCAGTGGCAGCCAAGCACCCACAATGCCAGTCTTTTTCCCGTGGTGCTACTGAGGCTACAGCACTCCTGCTCTCACCCAGGTGCTTGGCAGCCAACCCTGTAAAAGTCATGCCACTGGAGCCCCAGCACTGCAGGAAGACACCTGGCATTTCAGCTTGTTCTCATGGTTGCAGTCCATTACCCAGGTGAAATCAGTGGCATCATGACTTATTCCTGTGGCTGCAGTCAATCATCCAGGCAAGAGCAACAGCGCTAGAACCCCAGCGCCACAGGATGAAGTCCAGCACCGCAGCTTGTCCAACAGTGGTAGCCAAGTGCCCAGGATGCCAGGCCTTTTCCAGGCAGTGACAGCAAGCACTTCATGCACTGGATCTGTCATGGGCAGGGGTCCAGAGACAAGATCTGGCCCATGGGATTAACCCGATGCCATTGATCTGGGCCCATGGACCAATCATGTATAACGCATGCAGCCTATGGGGCCAAATCAGTTTGGCATCCCTGCAGTAAAAGATATCACCCTAAGAAATCCTTGCCTTTTGCATAATTCCTAGACTAGCATGGCTACACAACCTAACTCTAACACTACTATCATACAAATGGCCATTTGAGATCAGATGTATGGTCTATTTAGTTGAGTGCCCTGTTTTAAGCAGCAGTCTGGGGTTTCAGTGAAAGGTGCAAGAAAACTTGCAGTAGTTTAACCTTCCTAGTTAGAATTTTTTTTTTTTTTTTTTAATTATTATGATGTGCTGAAGCATACCTTAACTTATAGTTTATATACTTTAGCTTTTCTTTGTTTACCTTGATATTGTAGCTCTAGAAGTTCTTGCTCCACTAAAATAAGATTCCCAAAGGAGCAAGGCCACCATTTGAGACTGAAAAAAAAATCAGTGACATTTGTACCGTAGTGCACTTAAAACTCCCTTGAAATTCCCAGGCCTTTTGACTCCTTTCTGAATCCTGGCAAATTCCTGGCATCAATGAATTTGTGTGGCAAGGAGTTCAAAAGGTTAACTTTAGGTTTCATTACAGTTCCTTCCCATAACAGTTCTAAATCTGATGACTTTCAGTTCTGTCCAATGTCCCTCTATTTGTAGAAATGTCAATATTATTACATAATTTTATCACATCTTTACATTAATTTCCTTTCTAAAGTAAACAATTGCCATAATCTCAAATTTTCACATGGAATCTTCTATGCCTTCATTCATTCCTCCTACTATTTTCTGAATCCCCCTCCTATGATACTTTTTCATGATGCAACAACCAGAACTGAACATTATATCCAAAGTAGAAGCATACTACCAAATCATACAATGACACACTAATGGTCTGTTCCTTTCCTTGTGCATCCCAGCATCACTTCATTTTATTTTTATTACTGTTACACATCAGAGGTTCACATGAAGAAATCTACAGCAATGCTCAAGTCCTTCAGTTACTAGTTAATGCAGTACTTAGAAAAGCCTACTCCTATATCTATGTGCCTCCACCTACCTATTCTGCCACTGAGGGTTGAATGAATACATAAAGAAAAAGCAGACAGAGCTTGTTAATACTGCAAGATAAAGGTGCAGAAGAAATTAAATACATCTGAACTGTCCCTAAGAAAAAAGGAGATTAATTTAAGATGTTAAAAGTAGTCATAAGAAAAACTAAAGAAGGTAAAGTCTGGCTCAATATCATGAATACCTCCCAAAAGTAAGGTGAGGTTGCTAAAGTCTCTTGAGGTTGTGAGAACCCAGTTATTTGAAATTTAAAATTAGACTAGACAAGCCAATGACATAGTATTTTGTGTGTCAAGCAGAGATGGACTAGCTCAGCAGTTCTCAACCTTTTGCACCTCATGACCCATCAACCATTTTGTCAAAAAACCCTGGTCCCACCATGATAAAAAACAAAATCCCTGCAACATTTCACTGTTCAAGATAGCTGTTGATTCATCTATTTGAAGTGAAAACAACTTTGATTTTTTCAAATCGGGCAATGAGTTGAAGTCCCATCTACACAACCTTCGCATCCCACCAGTGGGATGCGTCCCACTGGTTGAGAAACACTGGACTAGATAACCTAGCAGGGCTCTTCCCTCCCCAATCTGAAACATCCATGATTAGAGAGAAAGTAGTTTAATACTGTCATCAAAGAATTCTGAAATACAGGCTAACCAAAATGGCAAAAGTAGAATTGGTTTTACTGGCCAAATGTATACATGTATTTATCTTGACTGCTTAATCAAATGTGATAAAGATGTTCACCACAATGGTAGGTTTAGTGTTTCTTTTTTGGTTACTAAGCTTTTAGAAATGGAAGATATTATACAGGGAATTACTCTATTTTAAACAGCTGGCAGTCTGCTACGAGAAAAAAAACCAACATATTTCCAACAAACATTACTTACGTGAGGCACCGCATACCTGTTTGAGGTTCCCACTGAGTGCTGCATAGATTGCTCTCTCATATCTATTAAACTGATCCTACAATAAACATTAAAAAAAAAAAACCAACAAAAAGCAGAAATTTAGCAAGCTTGAGAGTTTTTTTTTCAATTGATGTCAGAATCGATTGACATTTTACTAGGTACTACTCCACACACAACTTATTTAATAGTTTCCACAAGAACTGAACTGTAGTGAGAGATGAACCTCCATGATGAATGGATCAAGAGCCCACTTACTCCAGAACCATTTTCTGCCAGTTACCAATCAGATCACTTCAACAAAAGGCACAGTCAACAATATACCCAGCCAAGAGATACTACAATGGGGTGGGAAAATGTGATTTTTCCTGAACTCATCATATGAGCTTATATAAACCAGACTGAAGGACAGTCCCTGTTATTTTATCCTACTCATATCTGCATGTTTACTCTCCTTAATCCATTTGCTGCAATAACTGGTTTCAGTTCCACATTCATCAGGCCGCATAAATATGCTCAAGGAACCCTTTTAGTAATATTGAAAACAAATTTCTATGAGAAGCAAGTGCAAAAAGCAGAGACTTAACTATACAGAAGCTGACAGAAATATCAGTTCAATTAAAGCAAAGAAGTTTTCCATTTACAGTATCAAACAATTCAATATCATCTTACATCTTCTGCCATTCGCCAACAACTTGTTTTCCAAATGCATCTGTATGGATTCCCTTCCACCGGTTCCAGCTCTGTTCCTACAAAGAAAATAATTTAAAAGCAGTTGGTATTCAAAATGGTACTAATTACTAACTGAATTTACATATTGCTGCTATTATGAGCTCAATTTTCAACTCTTCTGGGACTTCCCCAAAAACATCTGATCCTTCTGAAGCTGAAGGAGACATCTGGCTCCAAAAGTAATTTCCTGGGAAATTTGGTATATTTCTGTTTTAAAATGATAGCACTTGGAAGTTTAGCCACAGGTTAGTCGATCACTGAAAAGATTTAACTTTTTTTTGGCGCTCAGTCTCTACATTGACTAGAAGCTCCATATTGATTTTGTTAACCTTGTTGAGATGTAGCCAAAAGCAAGGGCATGGAGCATGGGATATTGACTCAAAGATGCAGCAGGGCAGGAGGCTGGGTAGTTAAAGGGAGCTGTGTTCTCTCATTTTGGAATTCAGGCATAGAAAGGGGAGAGACTGGACTAGACAAGAGGCAATGTACAGAGGGGCAAGACGCTGGTGGGACACAGATGAGAAACAAAGGAATGAAGAAGACCCAGATGCAGAGGATTTGTTTTAAAGTGTTCTGAACAAGGTAAAAAGGGGCTTAGTGACTATACAAAGTGTATGCAAAGAAAATGGCAGGGAAAGGGGAAATCCATTTCACCCACGTGGCTGAAAGTATCATTTTTTTCTGCATTTCCTTCTCCCGTAAGTGGGAAGAGAAAGTATCAACTACAAAGATACAGAAGCCTCTCCCTCAATACACATAGCACTTGAGCATTTTTTTAAGAAACAAAGGCACTTTAAGCTGGCAAGGAAAGGCTTGTGCCTCCTTGAGACCAACTAGGCATCTAATGTTTTGTTTATGTTTTATGCTCACTTGATGTGCATACCTCCATTTATGTTGGGATCATGATGCAATTTCCATCCTTCAAGTGTTGCAGCTCTCCAGGCCTGACCACATCGTTTGCACAGCCGTTGTGCCTGAAAAACAAGACTCTCTCAGCAAGTCTTCCAGATGGTGAAAGTGCTTGTATCTAAGTGGTACTAGAGCCTGCTGGTTGCACAAAAACATTCTTATTCGCTAACTCATGCTTGTGTTTCAAAAATTCTAAACTCAAACTAAGTTTTTGAGACATGAAAAATATTTACACAATAAATACAAGTATTACTGATTTTTAACACGATTAGAGTTTTGCAAAGATACAGGATGACAATTTTTTTCATTTAGTCCAACTCTTCGTAGATGGACTGATATAAAAAACTAACTTTTGTTTTATTTCCCAATGAATATACTAAATATTTTTAAGTCAGAAAATGCAAAAATGTTACTTCTCATTTTACAAAGACACCTTTCCCAGCTTAATCTGTTACTGTACATCTTTTACTTATAATTTGTTTTAGGTTAAATCTTTTAGTTTGTGAAATCATACCCCTTGTTGCAAACACCTAAGACTTGGGGGATAAATGCCAGAAGTCCACAGGTGCCTTTAAAAATCCCATTTTGTGCTGACAAGGTGCATCAGGCTATTCACTGGCACAGTGTGTGTTATTTAAGAACTATATTTCTCCCAGGCTGGTTTTAGTGTCTTGTCTAGCAATATGAAACAGCAAGAATTAAAGTGTTAGGGAGAACAATAGGCTTATTAGCAGTAAGCAGATCTCTGTGAAGTAAAAAGGCAGTGTTCAAGAGAGATTAATATGTAAGGACATTAGTAAAATAACTAAGTAATTTCATGACTGACAGAGAACAACCAAAATAGTAAGGCAGACTTAAATTTTGGTTGTAATTTTTAAAAATCAAACTTTACTCTTTTCAAATAGTAAAATCTTCAATAAATTGACTTTTTGAAGAAGAAGGGACTTAGAAAATGAGCATGTAGGTGATGCTGCAATTGGGAACCTTTTCTCCAGAGACATAGGACTGATTCTGCAAGAATACCACTGGGTTAAGGGTACTGGCAGCACATGCATGCGCTATCCCTACCTCACCTCAACAATGTTTGATTACCAAAAAGGAGTATACCTCCTCTGCTCACACTTGTAGGGAGGCAGTTAGATGGGCCAAAGCTACCATGGAGCTGAGGATGGCATCCCAAGTTAAGGATAACAAGAAATTGTTTTTCAGCTATATAGGGAGTAAAAGGAAGGCCCAGGGTGGAATAGGACCCCTACTAAATGGGCAGAAGCAATTGGTGACGGACAGGGGGGACAAGGCTGAACTCCTCAATGAGTTCTTTGCCTCAGTGTTCCTAAGCGAGGGGCAAGACAAGCCTCTCACTGGGATTGTGGAGAGGCAGCAGCAAGGCGCCAGACTACCATGCGTAGACCCTGAGATGGTGCAGAGTCACTTGGAGGAACTGGATGC
>NW_005842215.1:1573327-1574085 GCF_000455745.1 Alligator sinensis
AGGTTAGATAGGCATCTAGCTGGGGTCATCTAGACCCAGCCCTCTTTCCTGCCTATGCAGGGGGTCGGACTCGATGATTTATTGAGGTCCTTTCCGACCCTAGAATCTATGAATGCTATACTTCCTTTCGGATCTGTAGGCAGTGAACTTATACCACAAATTCTGTAAGTTAGCAAAAGAACCAGAACTATATTTAGCTACAGGATTAATGGAAAAGAAAAGCAATCTGCTGGTGAAAACAAAGATTCTTAATTTTATAGTCATGCCTATCCACAGGTACTTTCAGAGAGATTTTACTTCTGAAGTCCCTGTCAAGCTGTAAATGCAACAGAAACAGAACCCCCCACAAAAAGAGTAGAATACAATAAGTGGAGTCATTTCATATACATTTGAAAGCAATTAATAAGTTTTTACATATCATCCTGACAGGGTGAAACCTTAAATTTTACTGTCAGATGATCAGGTGCTATTTTCCTAGTTTGAAATTAGAGTTAAATGTAAGAAATTATTAATTGTTAATATCTAAACAACAATCATAATAGTAATATATCAATGGAGGAAAAAGTGTATTTGTAATGAAGGTACTTTTTAGAAATCTGAGAACTGATTTTATATTCCAAGTTTGTGCTGTTCTAACATATTCTGCTGTTCTTCCGAGCCTCAGTTAGGCTCGGAAGCGGCGAGAGACGCGCGGGTGAAAGCTCGCTGCGCCCCCGCTCCCCCGAAGCCCCCCAAAACCCTCCAGGCGGCGCGGGGGC
>NW_005842215.1:1577694-1579047 GCF_000455745.1 Alligator sinensis
CCTGCCTATGCAGGGGGTCAGACTCGATGATCTCAAGCAAATCCCGGGACGTCTCAAGCAAATCCCGGGACGTCTCTCAAGCAAATCCCGGGACGTCATTCTCCCCCTGTACTCGGCCTTAGTGAGGCCGCAGCTGGAGTACTGTGTCCAGTTTTGGGCTCCACAATTCAAAAAGGATGTGGAGAAGCTTGAGAGAGTCCAGAGAAGAGCCACGTGCATGATCAGAGGTCAGGGAAGCAGACCCTACGATGACAGGCTGAGAGCCCTGGGGCTCTTTAGCCTGAAAAAGCGCAGGCTCAGGGGTGATCCGATGGCCACCTACAAGTTTATCAGGGGTGACCACCAGCATCTGGGGGAACGTTTGTTCACCAGAGCGCCCCAAGGGATGACAAGGTCGAATGGTCACAAACTACTTCAAGATCGTTTCAGGCTGGACATAAGGAAGAACTTCTTTACTGTCCGAGCCCCCAAGGTCTGGAACAGCCTGCCACCGGAGGTGGTTCAAGCGCCTTCATTGAACACCTTCAAGATGAAACTGGATGCTTATCTTGCTGGGATCCTATGACCCCAGCTGACTTCCTGCCCTTTGGGCGGGGGGCTGGACTCGATGATCTTCCGAGGTCCCTTCCAGCCCTGATGTCTATGAAAATCTATGAAATATAACGGACATGCACATGACAATGTAGTACTCACAAGACATCCATCTTGCAAGTTCCATTCATGCATTATACAGCATTCCACCATCAGTGCAAAACTACCACAGTAACAAGTCTGATAATTAGCATGCTAGCTTAACAGCATCAAAAACTGAAGTTCAGCTTATTTACTGTAACCATCCTCAACTCATGAAGTTGCATCAGTATAGCTAAAGTCTTAATTAAACCTGTGCAAACCTCTAGATGCAGAAAATTCATATAATTTTAAGCCTGGCTTATAGCAGTTCAGCTAACAACTACAGTTAGGTAAAAGTTGAACTGCTATAAGCCAAGTTTAAACTGTATGAATATGCAGGCACAGAGCTCTGCATTAGTTGCAACAAAATCAGGGCGCCTATACATGAGCACCAGGCTCCAGCAGCCTCCTGCATCTCATATATCAGCATCCCTGTGTTTAAAAATGGAGGCATTGAATGAGCTTTAGTTCAATTCTCCCGCTACCATTTTTAAGCACAGGATACTGATAACAGGTGACACAATGGCACTTCAATTACAGCAGCTCTCAGAGCCGCTCTAATTAAAGCGCCCCCCCCTCCTCCCCGCCCAAGCACATGTAAAAGTGCCCTTAGCTTGTAAAATGTTGATACAAACTCTAAGCAATGCACACTACAAGTGCCTCTTACCTCATCTGTCATTC
>NW_005842215.1:1579078-1614198 GCF_000455745.1 Alligator sinensis
TCCTGCTCTGGTAAGTGTGAAAAGGTACTTGAGTAACCTTGCATCATCTTCCTGATCCAAGTCATCAAGTGGCATTTTCTGTCTTATGGGAGCATCTGGATCCTGCAAGGGAAAGCAATAAATCAATGAAACCTTTATTCTACACACTGCAGATATTTGTCTCTGTCAATGCATAAAGATTATAAGTGACAGTAAACCAGTCTGTAATCACTTTTCCCTGCTGAGGCAACAGTCTGACAAGCTGCATAAAATTTGGCATGCTATTCTCTCTTCCTTCTTCCTCACACATTTTCTCTCCTACTCACCGGTCAGTAGCCCTGGGCAATTACTCACCTGTTTACTAATTTCAATCTCTATACCCATAACTCCTTTATCCTCAGGCTCTTTTCACCTATATATTATTCCCCCACCCCTCAGCCTTCCTTATCGCTTGCATTTCTAACCACCAGAACATCTCTCCCTTCTTTTCTAGGAATTCATAGAAGTTTGTTTGCATTGCACAGACTTCTCTCTCTCTCTCTTGTGAATAATGTATTTAAGTTACATGTATGCTTTCACACAGTTATTAGCATCTTATACTCCCTTCTATAAAACAGCTAATGACAAACTTGATCACAATCTTTTCTTGAACAGCCCCTCCTACCATGGTTTCCTTCAATTAAGAAAGTATATCACTGTTCCTAAACTCACAAATCAGTACTGTGAGTGCTTGTTTAAGGATGTTTATTTGGGCATCTCTAATATTTTGGGGAATTAAAAAAAAAAAAAAAAGGTGATGGAAAGTATTTCTACAAAAAGGGAAAAGGTTGAAAGGGAAAGAAAATCCATGCATCTAAATAACATAGGATTAGAAGGGACTTATGGATCATCAAGTTGAGTCTCCTGTAATCAAACCAATCCAGGTCTTAAAATCCCCAATAACCGATCAAGTTACATCTCAAAAAATCATTCCGTTTCTTACTCTCACTACTCCGATGAGAAGGCTGTTCCAGAACCTCATTTTCTCCAACTGTTAGAAACTTCTTTTTAATTTCCAGTCTAAACTTAATTCATAGCTAGCTGATACCTATTTGGTCTTGTGACAAAGTTGTCCTTTAGTTTAAATCCTTGGTCCCTGGTGTATTTAGTGTGTGTACGGGAAAATAATAAATACCCCTCCTTGCCAGGCTAAACATGCCTAGCTCTTTCCATTTTGTCAAAACAGGATCTACATTTCTCAAATAATTCTATGGTGGTGTAAGAGCAATGTGGGGCTGTGATGGTAGAAATTGTGCAAGAGGCAAGCATTTCCTCAGGCAATATCTTTTACTGGACCAACTATGTAGTCTGAAAGTGATCAGAAAACTCACCAAACTACAGCCTATGGTCAACAGATCAGACAATGAGAGAAATATTCCTAGTCCTTCTGCTCTTGGCTTTCAAACAGCTCCCTAACCTTGCTCAACTCATCAGCAGAAGCAAACTCTCCACTGCCTAACAGACATCAAGTGGAACACAGCCTTGCCTTGCCAAGAAATGCTTAACCTGTGACGCTTCCTCTGCCTGATGAAGGGTAATTGTACCCGAAAGCTTGCAAAGAAGAATTTTTCTAACTATTTGAGTTGGTCTAATAAAAGATCTATAATCATTTACCCAAAGAACCTTGTGTAACCTGTCAGCACATCTCCACTACCACTACTATTAACACGCCCCCGCAGCCCCATAACAAAACCATCAGAATCCACGGTTCCTACCCATGCTTTTCCCAAAATGCAATATAGCTGATCCAATGTACCAAGTGTCCTCACAACAAGCAGACCTGCAAGCAGACCTGGACAGGTTGGACAAGTGGGCAGAAAACAACAGAATGCAGTTCAACAAGGAGAAATGCAAAGTGCTGCACCTAAGTAGGAAAAATGTCCAGCATACCTACTGCCTAGGAAGTGACCTGGTTGGTGGAACGGAAGCGGAAAGGGATCTTGGAGTCCTAGTGGACTCCAAGATGAACATGAGTCGGCAGTGTGACGAAGACATCAGAAAAGCCAATGGCACTTTATCATGCATCAGCAGATGCATGACAAATAGATCCAAAGAGGTGATACTTCCCCTCTATCGGGCGCTGGTCAGACTGCAGTTGGAGTACTGCGTGCAATTCTGGGCACCACACTTCAAGAGAGATGCGGATAACCTGGAGAGGGTCCAGAGAAGGGCCACTCATATGGTTAAGGGCTTGCAGACCCTGCCCTACGAGGAGAGACTAGAGAACCTGGACCTTTTCAGCCTCCGCAAGAGAAGGCTGAGAGGCAACCTTGTGGCTGCCTATAAGCTCATCACAGGGGCACAGAAGGGAATTGGTGAGGCTCTACTCACCAAGGTGCCCCCGGGGGTTACAAGAAATAATGGCCACAAGTTAGCAGAGAGCAGATTTAGACTGGACATTAGGAAGAACTTCTTGCCTATGCAGGGGGTCGGACTCGATGATCTACTGAGGTCCCTTCTGACCCTAACATCTATGAATCTATGAACAACTAGGTGGGTAAAACAACAAAGCAACTACACAGTAGAATGTGTTCTACGAACTCTCATAGAAAAAACATGAAGGACAGAGACCCACCCCGCCTCCACCCCATTAGGAGTACAATTCTCACAGAACAAACACACCCACTCTGATCTCACTATCCTCATGTTCAAGAGAAATCTAATTAACACCTTTATAAGGCAAACTTGGGGACAAACATGCATAAGCTGCCCGGACACTAAGAACCAAGGACTGAACAATGCCACATCAGGGTGGATTTTATTTAAATCCAATAGATTCAAACCATGATTAACATCACTGGTCGGGAAGCCTAGATTTAATCATTGGTTTCTACAAAAAGTGCATTCTTGCTGTTTGATGTCCTTTATTCGTTTAACTTCTCGAAACCTTGCACTTTTAGAGAGGCAAGGGCTTGACTCTGTGTACACAAACTTTCAGAGACAAGAGGGCTGATTGGTGGGTAATCAGCAGGGATCTGGGTTTTCCGTTTCCCATGGAAAAACAGAGAAAACCATGGATTCCTTCCTTTTTACCGTGGAGAAAATGTGGATTTTCCCTTTTAGCAGAGAACGGACGGACGAGACGACGACAACACACCTTGCGCCCAGCGGATGCATCTACACAGGCGTGGCTTCATAGGCAAGCAGAAGTGGTGGCAGCCCCGTGTGAGAGCCCCCCCAGCCAGCACGCAACCACCACCCTGTGGAGCTGTGCGGCCAGTTGTGGCACAGAAGCAGTGGTGGCTGCCACATGTGAGCCTGAGACTCCCCCCACCAGCCTGCCAGCCAAGCAACATGTGCGCTGCCTGCACGCTGTTGCTGCCACTGCCACACCCCACGCTGCTTGCCCATAAAGCCATGTGGCATGGGGTGTAGCAGCAGAGTTGGGGTGGTGGCCGTCATGTGCAAACCCCCACTTCCTGATTTGGCTCCCCCAACACCTTCCCTTTGGGCACCAGCAGCACCAGTGGGGTGGGGGGTGGTTTGTGTTGGGGGATTTAATTTTAATCACAGATTTGTGATTTTTAAATCAGAGAATTTACAATTTAAAAAAAAGGAGAAAACCAGGATCCCTGGTAATCAGGTGTTCTCTCTCATCTCCATATACTTTTGTTAACAGGGATGTTATCTCTGGAGACAAGTCCAGTCTGAGAACTGAAACAAAGCATCACAGAGATAGTTAATGAGCTCTTCTAGACTGAGCACTGAGTCCCATTGGATAGAGTGGTTACATGAATATATCATTTCAAATAGTACATGATTAGCAGTTATAATCCCTATTCCACAATGATATCTTTGAGCTTTAACATATCTTAAATTAAAATCATCTTTATGTAGGTTTTTTTTTAAAGTATCTTAACAAAAAAAACCCAAAATACAATTAAATAAAAAAAACTGATTTAAATAAAAAAAAAAGTGAATTTTAAACTTTTTAAAAGCTTGTTCCAGTTTGAATTCACCTATTCAACATGAGCAAGCAGAATTATACACAATATTACAGATGCAATCTTCCCAGTGCCTTGGCATTAATATTTCTTTATCTCTACTATGAACTTCACTTCATAGATCTACTGGATACAAAAAGTCATGGACTAAATATAGACACCGGGATTTATGACACATTATAACCTGCCTATCTGAGAACTCCAGGTAACTTCTCTACTGTTTACTAGCTGTATTCTTTACCAGGTCAGCATTGCCTTTCCCCAGCCCACCCATCTATTTTTGTGGAAGTTGTGTCATTTAAAAAAAACAAAACCCTATTAATCACATATACAATTTACTGCTACTCTGAAATCAAACTTCATTTTAAATAATACTTACTAATTCAGTTACCAGGGGCCGACCGCTTCCAACATGTGTGTTTAGGCGTCTCTGCTTCAAGATATGTAGAGTATTCTCCCTGAAGACAGCAAAATAAGTTATTTTTAGAAACACATTTAAGCTACCATCGAAAAAGAAATAATGCATATTTTGATTAAGGACAGCAAAAGTACATAAGCCAAAATGGACACAGTTTGGAAACTGTATACACTGAGAACCATTCAGATGTAAACCTGAATTAATCTGAAAACATGAAAGTGTAACACCACAAGGTATGTGATCCAATTAATCTAGATCAGTTCTCTTTCAAAAGCCTAACTCATAAGCCAATCATTCACTTGTCCAAATTATGGAATCATTCCAGTGTGATGAAGTATCACAGACCATTTATAGCAGAATATTAAGATTCACCCTAAGATAAATCTAGGACAGTACGTTAAGATCAGGACCAACTCAATATTTCAGAATTTATCATCATTAGCTTTTAAAATATGATTAATTATAGAGATGAGAGATACATGTGGTATTTGATATTTTCTATCTTGAAACCCATTGCTAATGGTGTGTAAAACAATAACTACTGTTGTGAAAAGTTTATTAACTAAGGTAAAAAGTGATCACTGTAAAAAAAAATACATAATGGTATGATCCACTTTATCCAGCTTAAATAATACTACAACCTGGCTAACAGGTGGCCATCTAATATCACTTTTTACTTCCATTGCAATATACCCAAAAAGCTCAACACAGAGATTAAGGTTCCATTGTACTGGGCACTGTACAAACAACACAGATATCACTTTGCTGGAGAGAAATAATATTCTAGTTTGTATTTTCAAAATCCTATAAATAAGCAAATGAGGAATATGGCAACAGTGAAGAAACGTCTATAAAGGATAGCCACAGTGATGTCAGCAGCCTAACAACTATGGGCAAATGAATTCTTTTCCTTCATGGACACTGTAACACACACACACACACACACACACGAAATATTAATTTACTCCCAGGTTAATCTTAAACCATTCACTTTAACACGCACTTAACCCCAGAGAAACACACTAATTCTTTTCTTGAAAATCCCTGCATCAACCGTTAGAATCAAAACCTAAACCTTACCTTCTCAAATTGCTAAGACTTAATGAAGAAGAATACAAGAAAAGAAAAGCCACAAGGGTTCTATGACTCACCAATACACAGATTTTGCATAAAACTCAATGTTGTCAGAAAAATCTCCAATTTCATCTTTGGCAATGCTCTCTAACCAATCTACCACCAGCTGGAAAAAAATGAAGGGTGGTTATTTTTTAACAAACAACACTGCTGCAAATGTTACAATACCCCCCCAACTCTTACAGTATTCTGGTCTGTTCATGTATACTAATGAATTTGAAATGCATTTATCTGCATATCACTCCACTCTCATTTCCAAAATATCCAGCAGAACTGCCTGCGCTCACATCTGTTAGTGGCTGCAGTTAGAGCAATATGGCTTAACAGTTAAAGAAGCTCAATATGTAAAGAATGAGAAGCATAGCACCCGGGACTGCTAAACCTCTTCCCTTCTAATATATACATCTCAAGAGCACATCTGATCTATAGCAGGCCATTCACACACAGTATGTGTAAGATCCTATTGAGATTATAGAAAAAAATTCAGTTAGTTATCAAGAAATCTATTACATTAGGAGTTAAAATACCTCAGAGAACTTGCATGACTCAAAAAGTGTACCAAATGTCCAAAATTTATCTATTCCTATCTCTCTCTCTCAAAATTGTTCTGTCCTACCTGGCTCTGTCGAACCAATGAATCCTTCTGAAATAAGATGCTCACGGCCATCTTTTCACTAGCATTTAGAACCTATTTAAGAAAAAAATCCTGATTATTTTGGAGCGTATAAGAAGATGTGTGTCACTAGAATACATGCAATATGCCATATTGTTTTCTGAATAGACAAAACTAGAGGGGAAAATACTTGTAGGAAACTGGTAAATGTGATATTTAGGAAAGACTTAATATTGTTTGTATTGCTTCTCTCACTTGAGAGGAAGCTTTATATTAAGAAATAAAGTCATGGAGAAGTATGACTGAAGAATCAATTTGTTACAAATTAGATGATGACACCAAATAATGGTTCTTCATGAGTCTGGTTAGGTTGTTCAAGTATCCTTTTCAGATTTGAATAAAAATAAAAAGGGCTATTTATCCAAGACTCTTAGCACCCCACATAACAGTATAAAACAAAAATGGAATTAAGCATACATAAGATTCTAAGATTCTCCTTCCATATAAATTTATCTCTATTATCAAAAAGATGTAAAGGTTTTTTTGGGTTTTTTTATTTATTCATTTTTGCAGAGAAAGGGTGGGAGGACAAACTGTAGGAAGGAGGTTGATTTTTGGCAGAGATAAATTTAATTTAGATATGCTGATAGGCACTTCCCTCCTGAATTAAAATAGCTTCTACTGATGTTGCAAGACAAAAAAGAGTATCTGCAGTTCACATTTCACAAAATTATTTTATCTTTCTAAATTTATTCTATCAGCACAGATTACAACAGTACTTTGTTATACAAAGAGCAAGGAGACATGCAGCCTAGAAAGGGGTTTCAAAACTCCAGCTTCTCTAAAGGAATAAAGATTGTGAAATATTAGAAATCCTGAGACTCCGCGATAAAACAGTACTTCAAGGAAGTGTCTGAACTCTTGCCTATCCCGAGGAATATCATAGTCTAGGTTGATAGAACGTGTCAGAATGGACAAACATCTACTCATAACAGTGATTTTCAACCAGGGTGCTGGGACAGGATCAGGCTCTCCCTGCCTAGCTGTTCTTCCACCCCCACTGCCTGCTCCCTCTGCAAGGAGGTATAAATACATTTGTTTTTGAAATAGGGTGCCACTGAGTTCACAAAAGTTCACAGGGGTGCCTCAAGTCTGATGAGAGGTGCTGTGAATCTAAAAAGGTTCAGAACCAGTCACTTCCAATTGTACACATGAGGATTCCATGTTATAAATATGCAGTTTTTAAATCTTCATCTCCACTTGGATAATGGAATCAGTTTCAATTTGTTTATATTCACTTTTACTTTCAACCTTCAAGTAGAACACTTAGATAGCAAACAATGTAGACAAGTGGTTTTAAATTTTAAAGCTTGAAAAGGCTTGCTATAGCACAAAACTTACTGCAATATCAAACGCAGTTTCATCTTCTAGGGCAGACTGTATTCTATCTCTAAAAAGTGAAGCACAAATATTATCAAAGTTAATACTAAGATTGTTAATTCATCCAGAATATAACAAGATGTTATTTCAACCAGAAGTACTAACTTATTGTAAAAACAACTTTAGAAATATTCCTACACTTAATTTACATGCTAGGAAGTAAAACAGTAATACAACTGGGTGGCTACTTACCAGTTTGAACATACACATTATTTCCATCAATAAATGGATATTAAATTAAAAGACTTAAACTGCACTGCTTAGCATAAATGCACGACAGTTCTTAATAAAGAAGATGAATTTAACATAGACTATATGACTGGTGAAAAAAAAATGTAATTGTTAATGTCAGATTTAAAGCTGAAGAGAAGAATTTAAGCAAGTGCTCCATTTCTCTTATTTTATTTTAAAATACTTGAGTGAAGAGCCTAGGAAATAACTGACAGAGAAGAGTAAAGCTAGAGACAACAATTATGGAGAACATCAAGCATTCTTATTAAGCCAGTTTTGAACAGAAGATTCTGCTACAGAAGCATCAACTTCTTTCTTCCTGAAAAGCAATTCTAGAGCACTCCTGTCAGGAATGACTTCATTTTGCTCTCCAAGAAAAAAAATGTGAAGCAAATGACTCACAAAGCCAGGTTGAAGAAGAAGAAAGAATGGACTCCTTACATTTGGTACCAACTAGTTTTCATATGTTGGGTCAGTGACTCATTTATGGTGTGTCAGAGCAAAAATATACTGTACTTTGGGAGAAGGGAAGCGTTTAATAATGCTCAAGGACAAGCCACACGTGAACAACTACGAATTTCCGAGATAGATTACTGTGCCTCAGTCAGTTTATCTGGACCCAAACTATACCTGGAATACTATCAAACTTATTGAAAAATAATAATTGCTAGAAGACACCAAATACATTCATTGTGTTTGGGAAAACTGGTTTATATGGCTATTATGCATTTCCCGCTAAGAAACATGGCTTAATTATCCTTCTTCCAGCCTCCAAATTTGTAGTCTGATAGGCCCTACAACCAAATGACAACCATATTCTTCTAATTATAAACTTGGCTCTGCATACAAATCAAACCCATTCTTTTCAGACTGAATTTAAGGATGAGCAACTTTCCCTGTATACAAGTCAAAAGCCACAGACGTACTTCTACTATCTCTACAAAGTCACACAGGAGAATCGGATATCTAAGAAAAGGACCCAAAAGTTTAAATGCACTGAAAATATTAAAATTAATAATAATTTTTTAAAATGCACTGAATAAATCTGATCTGGTATTTTTATTGTGTGAACAAAAACAAATAAAAGTACAAAAAGTCCATTTATTGGTTGATCCAGTGTTGAAGTTAAGTATAATGTTTATGTTTTCTTGAAGGGAGGGTGGAAATGGTCAACTTAGAAAAAATACAGCAAGTCACTGCAGAACTATAACTGAACTGCTTTTAAAAAAGAATTACCTATAGAGTGAGGAGAGCAGTCTCCATGTTACCATTTCTTGCTTGAGAAGCCACAGCACACTGGCAGTTTTTGAAAACTTCTGCTGTCCAGGAGTTGCTCGGTAAACTATTTTCCCCAGTACATTCACCTGACAAAAATACATATTGCACACAGAAGGTTACCCATTTTTTATTTTGTTGCATGCCTGTTAAATCAATTTTTTCATTGCCCTGAGTGCTCTCACTTGATGCCTAAGACAGCTTTTAAGGTAAGCATCTTTCATCTCAGTTGGGAGCAGACATACTAAGCCTATACAGACTGTGTGAACAACTATTATTATCGTTATGACAGAGTTTAAAGATCTCAAATGAGATCAAGGCCCTGCCAATCAAGCACAGAAAACAGAACAAAAAAAGTAGTAATAAACATTAATCCTGAACACTGAAAAGTCCTATTTTATCTGTGAGACTATATGTGGCTCTTGAAAAAATGTACTTGCCTACTTACTCCAGGTAAATTTTGGGGACCCAAGATGCTACTTTCTGTAGAATTTAGACTTATTTAAAAGAGTTTCTAATAATTATGAAGACAAAAGTGAATGGAATATAAGTTAAGCAATGCTGTTTTCTTGGGTTCAAAGAACTGTAACTAAATACTTAAAATTTGGCCTACCAGTCACATTTCTGAGAGGGTGATATTCAAGTTGGCCAAGTACCAACTATCCAGGGGTTGATTGGAAACTGAGACCCAAGCTGATAGAAAAACAGCTACTTGGCTTTTTTTAGACCCCCCAGGATCCTCCTATCTACAGCTGTAAATGAAAGCTATGTTTCTCCTGGAGCACAATCCAACTTCAAACAGAAATAAAATACCTAATAGGTGCTTGGCCTTGGATTTTTTACATATTAAGAGAAGTTAAACACATTCATTTGTTACTTTTTCAGGCACAGAAAGGAAATCACCACCTTTTAAATTAAATCCCAAACTCCATAATCTCACATAAAGGTCAGTTTCCATTTATTATTTCTCTTTTTTCTCCCATCCACAAGGAAACAAGGACTGTAAAGGCCAGACACAGATATCCGAGACTGAATTATGCATTTTCATGAAGAACCTGGGATTTTACACTGGATCCTCAACCTACAGACAATTTTACACACACACACACACACACACACACACACACACACACACCTCCTACCCTTAATTCCTTTGTCTAACAGGCACCAAGGGGCAAAGTCCCTTGATCAACACTGAAATTCTGTTCAAAGCATTACTTCTCTTTTCTGACCAGTAGTTTTACAAACATAGTAGCTCAAATCCTCCCCCTTTTAAACTTAGTGTCACTTAGCTCCAATTAATTCCTGACAGCCCATCAAATTAATAACACCACGAGGCTAAATCAGAGGAGGTTACGGTTTGATACCTAGACTTGTAATGGCAGCTTGCCAGGAGCTAAACAGGAAACATTTGAATTACCTTACCCCACCCCCAAAAAAACCAAAACATCTCCCCCCACAAATGCAAATAAATATTCCACATTTTCAAAGTCTGCAGGATGTACTGTGGGCAATCCTGAGCTAAAAGAACACCCCTTTCTAATAAACTAGTATCTAGTACAACTAATAAAGTTACTCTATTTACTTGAAGACAAGATGAAGTTTTATTCCCTAATCAGCATAGGGGGAAAAAAGCTCCTCGTCTTACAGCAGCATACAAGAAAACCTTATTAAGTACACTGTATCATTAAACTGATGCCAAAAGCAGCATATATTCAACAATGGAAACCAAGTAAGTCGATTAAATGCAGCCAAAGCTAAGCAGGACTATAAATGAATTACTTCCCCCCCCCCACGCTTCCCAATCATGAGTGGAGGGCTAATTAGCACATAAAGCCTTTGGGTGGGTGGGTGGAGTACACGCACGCGCACACACACACTGAATGGTGCCGAGCTGTGAAGCCATCATGGCATGAAATGCTGGTGACTGCCGAGGCACAGCCCAATGATCGACATAGTAAACCATGACCCTTTTAGGTTTGGACTAATATCATGCATGGTTTGTACTACATATAAGTAGGTACAAGAATGCTGCTTAAAACTATATTTATGAAGTACTTGTGCTAAAACTTGCAGCAGTTTCAAAAAGGGTAAACCGCATCAATTCTGGATGAACTAAGTCTATGGGTACCTGTAACAATTTGCCTATGTGCAAATTACTACAGGTATGTTTACTTCAGGGTCAGTGTTTTCAAATTCAAATTTCACTTCCATGTGCTCAGAGAGAGCAGGGTCTGACAGTAAGGAAGGGGAAAGGGCTGCAGGGCAAAGCAGCTGGGGGAGTGGCAGAGGACAAGGGGCTACCTGACCTTCCATATTTATTTTTCCGGGCTGTAGCAGTGGGAAGAGAAACACAATCAGGGCTAACCTCCAATAATTAGACATTATACTTGGAAAATTATAACAAATCTATAAAATGTTCCCTATATGGAATCTATATATTAGAGGGCTGTCTTATAATCAGGGTCATCTTATATCCATGCAAATGCGGTATATCCAGCCGTTAGATTATGGGGATCAGTCCTAAGTATAGTGACCTCTTAACTGAAAGAAAACAAATTCCTAGTTTCAGCAACCAGTTTTCACCACACTCCTTTCCAGAAACATTTCAAACAAATTACCTGACTGTTACAAATATTCTCATATTCTTCTACAAGTTCAAAGACTGTAGTTGAAGTGTGCTTCAAAAAGGAATGCAGAAAATCCAAGTACATGCTCATCGTAGCTACAACACATTAAAAAAAAGAATGAGGCACATCAGAATGCCATAGGAAAAGTATTTTTCACAAACAGAGAAATTTAAAGTCTTGACTTCCCATGAGAGTTCAAAAGTCTATTTTACAATGACATATCACTTGCAGATGTTATCCAACATAACAAGAAAAAGTAAAAAGCAAACAATGCCAATATGAATTGTCATCGACTGTCTGTGACCAATGTTGTATGGAACGTTATCTGCTCACACTAAAGTCTCACAAAGTTCTAATAAGTGGGAAAGACACTTTAGGAGCTCTCTCATCAACTAGCAGCAGAATGAGGAAAATAAAGTAGAGAGAGCACACAGGTCAGCATGCCACAGTCAAAAATACTGCTCTTAGCTTTTTAATAAAAACTTCAAGTCATCTCACCAGCTTCTCCAGGATCATCTTCACGCAACAGCACAGCACTCATTGTGATATCTTCAGTCATATTGGACAAGTCCAAGTTTGCAAATATTCCTGTACGGTGAGGTGTGACTGCAACTGTCCAATTACTCTCATCCATCTAAAAAACAACACAGAACAGCAAAAGGAAAATAAACAACAAAAAGACATCTCAGACTGTCATAAGCCTAACTCCAGGCTATTATTAGGTCTTGTAGCCATAAGCAGAGTAGCACTTGAAATGCAGAATGAATTGATCACCTTTCATACATGACGCACATGCCTCTTAAAGTGTACAAGCAGATGTGACAGAAGATTCAGCTTAATTTATTCAGGTTAAATCAGCAAGATCTTTGTGTCTCGTATGAAGTGTGCAGTATTTGACTCCTGAGCTTAAAACACATTCCCCCCCCCACCCCGACCCTTTTGTGCTTTCATCCTTAACCTGCTTGAAAGTCCTATGGTGTCCAAGGCAGGTAGAAGGAGGCAGAATCATTTCAACTTTTATAAGTTGTTTGCAAGCCAAATGTTGGGAGAAAGACCCCAAAGAACAAAGATAAAAAAAATTATATAAGCAGAATTTATCCAAGCCGGAACTTTTCATTAGGGGTTTTCAAGTCTCCCAGAATGATTATAAAATATGATATTATTGTCAGATTAGAATATCTTTAAAATAAAAGGGAGCATGCAGAAATGGATTATGCAAATTATTTGGGTTTAAATCTGCAGCTACAATAGAAATATTTTAAAAAAAATAAAAAAACTAAAGGGACACCTGTTAATTCGCCCAGATGACACAGCAGCAAGTTGACCAAAAGTAGCAAAGACATCACCTCCCAGACTTAGTTCCTTAACAATAGAAGTGTACTGATACATCAGTCCAATATCGGATCGATATTGTGGTGCACGCAGGACTGAGGCACAGGTCATGGGGTGCGGGCAGCTCCTGCCACTGCTTGCACCAGGCCCGGGAGGGCGGGGGAGCATGGTACCCCAGATCTGCATGGCGTGGGGCAGGCTACAGCTGTGGGCTGGAGCTGGAGCCAGAGCCAGCACTGCGCGGGGCGTTTCTTGCTGGGGGCTGGGCTCAGAGTGGGCTCTGGCAGGACTGGGAGGAGGCTGCAGCCACCCCAAATTTCGCTGCAGCTATGCTCCCAGCTCACCTCCGTGCCACCGCAGCTCTGGCTTTTCTCTGTGCTTGGGTGGAGGCAGGGTATTCCTCTCATCCTCCAAGACCCTACTCACTGTTTCACTGGCAACACAGCCCCAGCCCTGCTAAAAAGGCTGCTGGCCATGAGGCCTGCACTGATAGCACACAGCCCCCTACTCCCTGCCACACACGCTGAACTGGCCCTAGGTCCTTCCCCATTGTGCAGCAGCAGGAGAGGCAGCCAGCAGGGTCCACAGATTGCACATTAACTGCCTGTGGGCCACAGGGCCATCAAGTAGACAGTCCTGTGTTAGAAAATGTGTTTGTGCAGTCTTTGCCACAGAAAACTTTCAATCTAACAACATAAGTGTCTTGTAGTAAACAAGTGGAAGTAATGGGGAGGAAAGATGTTAGAAACAAAAGAATGCATTTATGAATGACAAAGCTATGTATAGATGGATTACTTACAGTCAAATTAAAAAGTAAATGTAAGGAAACAAGAGTATTAAGACATGCTGCATGGCCATTTTTCTAGTCATTAACAATTTCTGTAACCATCAGGGTAAAATAAGGACATTGTTAACACCATCTGAAAGGCTGTCAAACAAGACAATCCTCCTTTGAAAAGGTGAATACTAGCAAAAAGGGATGGTAAGGAAGGTTAAGTGAAAATGTAACATTTTTAAAGGTTCAACACTTTTCTATTTTTTTTCTGTTAAAAACTTAACTAAATATTATTAAATCATATATTTTGGGGGAGCATAACAAGCAAAATCAAGTGTCTTGCAACAAATCTATGACCCCAGTTTACTTTTAGTTCTGGGAGTACTAAATTAACATATAGAGTAAAATAAAAATACCACTTTAAAACCCTTATTTATTTCTCAAAGCATCAACCTCCTAAGACAATTCATGTACCGTAATTATGCAGCTGATACGCAATTAAGTGCACCTTCTGCTTATGTCAAGCTATGTTTAAAACACTAGGAAATTCTACCATTTTTAAGATTCATAGGAACAAAGAAGGGAGAACATGAAGTATAACGTGCATACCATAGACAAATTGCCATAAAATCCAGTAGTCTGCATAAGTTGAGGCGATTTCCCTACTGTTCCCAAGAAGGCAGATACATCTGGCTGCTTCATGGAACTTCGAGTTTGTGAAGTAACTGAAAAGTAAAGAAAATGTTAAAAGCCAGAGTGCTTTGCTAGGGAGTTCCTATGATTAGTAACCAAGATTAAAAGTGTTTATAAAGTCCTGTAATTAACTGTGCAAAAAGGTGAACCAGTTTCTCTCTCAAATTATTCTCTATTAATTTTCTGGATTTTGAGAGCAGGCTTGAACAGAAAGAGAGTATCAGCTCCAGCAAACTTTATATATAAAGAAGTAAAACAATGCGTGTAGAATCACAAACTGCAAGTAAACCATAGATGGAATTACACATCAAAGGAGAAAAAGGATTCTTACAGGGGTGATGAAATAATGATACCGGAGTTTGGGGAACCAATTGGTTCTTTGGTGTTACACTACCAGGACTGTCATCCAAGGATGCAAGACCTGTTGAACAAGTTAAGAAAAAAAGTCTCCTAAACTTTGTTTCATATTTACTAATAACAGAACTACTACTGAAATACTTTATCAGATAAGCAAATTATCTCTTCTACTACCATTAAAAAAAAAATTGCAAAGCACTTCAGGTATGTACATCTAACCCAGGAGTGGGCATATTCCAGCCCACGGGCTGCACTGGGTCTGCAACGGACCCCATTTCCTAGCAGCCCCTGCCTGTGTTGCTGTAGCTGGATTTCCATGGAGACTCCAGGAGTGGCAGGGCCATAGGTTTCCATGCAGTACTGGCAGGGTGTGCAGCTGGGCAGGGAGCTGCTCTGGGACCAGGATCTTGTGGTGGAGACAGCATGGTCTGGAGCTGGAACAGAGCTGCCATCTACTGCTCACAGTGCCCTGCCTGCTTATACTGCACATTTCCCAAGCAATATCAGCAACAGGAAACTGACATGAATCCTGTCAATTTTACTTCTGGCCTGATGATTTGGAAATGGAACAACAAAAAGGGCCACCACCTTATTAAGCTAATTTTGCAGTAGTTCCAGAAAGTAACAGAAAGAACAGACGCACTAGAATTTTTTTACCATCAAAATCAGATAATTACTATTGCATTCATTAAATTTATACAAAATGGTTCTAACAATAAAATAGCTATTGTGAAAATGAAATATTAACATCTCCATTTCCATAGTCAATTATATTCATTTGCTAAATCAAAACCCCCAAGTTTTCTAATAATGTTGAAAAATTTTAAAGGGAAACTGAACTAGAATCTAAAATAATAACACAAAAGACAGAATTAAAACATTCCAAGTGTTACTCCGAATTCTCACTACCAATTTTTTCTACCTCTTTCAGTTTGACAAACATGCATAAAATAGGAATAACTGGCTATATGTTGGATACAGTAAAATTGACAAAATACAAATGCTGTTGAGAGACAGGGGGATTGTTTTTACTATGTAATCTTTCACCAGTAAACACACACTACTTTCGAACAGTAGATTTAAAGGTCTTAGAAGTGGTATTTCAAAGTTAGTGAGTGATATTTCAAAGTTATTGATGTTCCTTTATATTATGAATGTACAGGACAAGAAAATGCAAGTTTCATACTAGTGTTATTTCAAATGTGCATCATTTCAAGGAATACAATACAGTACTCTATAGCAGTTGAAATTAACTAGATCTCATGGGAGCCATAATTGCTATAAGCCAAAACCAAGAAAAAATAACTATTCCATGGTGCAGTCAGAATATTAGGGGTTTCACAAACACACAAAAACCTTGACAGAGAAAGGATACTAGAAACTCTTTTTTGAGAACTCTGTTTTCGAGCAGGCCTAGTCATCTCCGCATCTTGTGGGGATGCCACATTTCCAAAATCAGTCCTACAAAACAGAAATGGAGTAAACAAACAAATACAAGTAAACAGATTTAAGCAGGACAAACTATGGGAGAAGCATTCTATTTTCTTTTGCTAATTAGATTGTACGATCAATAACTACTTTCAAATACTTTAGAAAAGTAAATAAGTGTAGCCAGTATTTTATGAAATTAAAAAGAAACTATTTTCTCAAAATAACCCCCTCTCCTCACCCTCCCCCCCACCCAGCCCCAAACTCTTGCGGTTGTTTCTATCCAGCAATGTCCTTTAACTGAAAAGAAGAGGGAAATGCTTGAGAAGCAACAAGTTCTCCACAGTGCTGAAAAGATTACGGTACAAATATTAAGTAACTAACTTCACACTCACGGAAAATATTCTAACAGGTGCACAGTAGTCCCTCCCACAGCTAGTCCAATTTTAACTAACATCTGACAAACTTGAACATTTATGCTGAAGTTCTAATACTAGCTGATTTTACATGAGAACAGAATCTTTTTGAAAAAGCTTAAACAAGTCACATAATGGGTTTATGAGAGATGATATTTAAAATAAAGAATGAAGTGAACTCACACCTTTGATTCTTTCCCCAAATATTTTGATTTATCTTTGACCCATGAAGTTGACCTGTGCTAAGGAGAAGGGAAGATTTAGCTTTCCCATGCAGCAAAATGCTTGTGAAATGCAAACTGCATATAGACCCCCAAATACGTAATATTTGTAAGGTTCCTAGACTCTGTGGGAAGCTTCAGAATCCAAGAAGTCAATTTACATGCACAGACAAAACTGGAACTTCACTTAGATGAGTAAGTTCAAAGGCCTGAAGAGACCAGCCTCCACACTGAGACACTTCTGTACAGCACAGACCTAAGGAACTCCCACAGCAATTCCTGATCCGAGTGCTCAACTTGTTTGAACTATAGCAGGGCTGTCAAAGTTGATTGGCTCATTTCCCCCACACCACCCCCAGCTGGATCTGGACTGCAGGGCTCCTGGATCCAGATCTCCAGCAGCAGGGCAAAGCAGTGGTGGCATTAAACAGGCAGTTTATGCAGAGGCTCAGACATTTCAGGGAATCAAAGCTTAATACAGCTGTTGCTCACCCTGCCAAAACACATTCCCAGTGGGACTTCATACTCTGAAACTCAGAGGAAGGCCTCACCCCTGCTCACCCCCAAGTTCCCAACCCCTTCAGGAGCCCCATATGCCAGATGACACAGCTCTGCAAGCCAGATCCACCCTACAATGACACCCCTGAACTACCACATTCCTTTAGAAAGATACCTCACCTTGATTTAGAGACATCACATGACAGACTACCCCATATCTGCAGATAAGTTGTTCCATTGGTTAATTACCCTCATTGCACCTCATTTCTAGTTGAAGCTATGTGAGCTCCCAACTTCTGATCCCCGTGCCTCCTTGTAGCTTTTTCTACAAGGTATGTGTACACTCAAAAACTCTTCCCCAGATAGCCCTAACCTCGTTGCCTTCTCTGATATAAACCAAATAAACTGAACTCTGATAACACATTTTTTTTCAACCCTTGTTAAAACCCCTGGCAGTTTTTCATAGATGTTAGAGGCTGGAAGAGACCTCAGAAGATCATTGAGTTCAGCTCCCCTGCACTTGGGCAGGAAATACTGCCGGGGTCAAATGACCCCAGCAAGGTGCATGTCAAATCATTTTTTTAAGGTCTCCAGGGTAGGTGACTGTACCACCTCTGGGGGGAGTCTGTTCCAGACCCTCAACACTTGAATGGTGAAGAAGTTTCTCCTTACGTCCAATCTCAAACGATCTTCAATCTGTTGTTGTGGCTGTTGTTTCTTGCCTTCCCCTTGAGGGTGCCTTGGTGAACAGATGCTCCCCCAGGCCCTGCTGTGCACCCCTGATATACTTAGAAGCTGCCACCGAGGCCCCTCTAAGTCTTCTTTTCTCCAGGCTGAACAGACCCATGTCATTTAGCCTTTCCTTGTATGACCTGCTCTCCAGACCTCTAATCATGCATGTGGCCCTCCTTTGGACAACCTTGAGCTTCTCCCCATCCTTCTTGAAGTGTGGCGCCCAGAACTGAACACAGTACTCCAGCTATGGTATCACCAAGGCCGAGTAGAGTGGGAGAAGAACAGGCTTAGTCCTGCTTGAGATACATCGGTAGATGCATACTCGTGTTTGATTTGCTCTGTCAGTTACAGCATCACATTGGTGGCTCACGTTCATTCTGTGATCTGTTACAACCTCCAGATCTCTTTCAGCTGCGGTGCTGGCAAGTATAGCACTGTCAAGCCTATAAGTGTGCTGTGGATTATTCCTCAATGGAATAACGATGGAGCACTTTACATTTCTCAGTGTTAAACATCATCAGGTTTTGATCCACCTACCTTGCAAGCCTGTCCAGGCCTGTCCTATATCCCCAGCCCCAGCACAGTCCTCCAGTGTGACTGTGCTCCCCCGTTATCTGGTGTCGTCCACGAGCTTCGCCAGTCTGCTTTTCACATGCAAATCCAAATCACTGATAAACATGTTGAAAAGCACTAGTCCGAGCACTGAATCCTGAGGAATGCCACTGGTCACCTTCCCCTGTGTTGACTCAGTGCCGTCCATTAATAGACTCTGGATGCATCTTGCACTCAGAGCCAGTCACCTAGCCTGGCAAGTGCACTACCTAGCCTCAGAGCCAATTTCAACCCTTTCAACATAATCACTCTCATAGCTTTTTTCTGAACCTAACCCAGAGGACGCCGCAGTCCTGCTCCCGTTGCATTCAGGAATACCACACTGCTATGCCTGCTCACATCCTCCTGCAGAGCTCTCACTCCCCCTTTCCTCAACTGTGCACCTGCCTCAACACTAAGTCTCCCAGAGATGCTGCTTTCAGGGTACACCCCTCCTTCAACACATTTCCTTCCCTCCCACATGTACCTCCTAGCGCTAAGGGGCACTGAAACGCACGGTGTCAACAAACGCAGACTAGCAAGACGGTGCGTGTGTGAACAAGGAGGGCGCTTCCCCGCCAGCACAAGAAGAAGCAACGCGCGCCGGCAGAGTGCCCTGCTATTTGGTCGGGAAACCGGCGGTGGCAGCGGCTCTCGCCCAGGCCGGGAACGAGCTGCCAAAACCGCAGCTCCGCTGTCAGTCCGCTGAGGGAAGGCGGTCCTGCGGCGGGGGCACCATACGAGGGGCGGCACAGCCCCTCCGCGAGCTCTTGGAGCCGGCGCAAGAGCAACACCGGACAAGCGACCAAGCGGAGGCCTCCAACACGAGCCCCGAGGGGAGGCCGCGCCAGCGCAGCCACCGGCAGCCCAGGCCAGGGGAGCAACTATCGCGCAGCCCGCGCCTCCCTCCGCCCTGAGCGCATCGGGCAAGGGAGCCCCTGGCCACCTCCGTCCGGCGCTGGCTGGGGGGACGAGGGAGGAGAGGCGCTCACCCGTCCATGCCGGCAGCCCCCGCCGCGGCCACTACTTGAGCCTTCCCGCGTTCCGGAAGCGCCCGCCCGCCACCGGAAGCTGACCCCACACCGGCGCCGCGCGCGGAAGGCGCATGCGCCTCCTACCTTGCGCCTGCGCGCTGCTGCCTGCGATGGACGAGGCGGAACTGTGGGTGCGCGCATGTGCACATTAGCCTGCGGTGGCTCGGGTGGGCTACGTCTCTGAGCTCTGGTGCAAGGGGCGCCTTTCCTGTGCGGCCTGCTGGGGGTCGGGGGCTGTCAGTGAAGCTTAATGCTCCTCTCAAGCGAGTCTTACGCCAGGCATCAGGCCTGAGCAGCAAACAGCGCTGGGGCACGCCCGCCCCTAGGAATAGGTGGGGCCGGGGGGCTGCCCCCCGCGTCACTCCTGCCTGCAGAGTTCAGTGCATCTTGCACTCAGAGCTCCTCTGGCAGCATAGCCTGCTTGTTGCAGGCACAGGTTTGTACTGATTTTTTTCTCCAATTAATATATTTCGTGTTCCGGATCAAGTCAGCCAAATCATACTAACTGGTCAGAACTCAAATTGTTCTGAAAACCCCATTGATTGAGCAGGCAGAACTCAATCTCTTCAAAACATCATGCAGGATGCTACAACCGGCGGGCATCCTCCGTCCCGGGCTGTCACTCCAGGAATTCAGATACTCCCAAGTCTACTGGCAGGCATCCTAGTGCAAGCCTAAAGCCAGAGGGCTTGAGATTTAGGTACACGATCCACAGAAGCTCGCACGCCGATGGGGCTGGTGGCTAACGTTGTTGCAGCAGAACAAGGCGAGTAGAGAGGGGTGAAGATGCTACGTCAGCCCTTTAGGGACAGGATCCTAGAGAAGGCAGGAGGGATGGGGACTTCCAGGGTTAGCTAGTCCAGCCCTATCCAAACCATCTGACAAAACTGTAAGTTAACTCCGCTACCCTTTTTATTCCTTCACTACCCTGGCACAAGCACAAACCTAACATCCTATGGTAAAGCAGCCAACATCCTAGTTCTGTAAAACATTGTCAACACTTACAAGGATTGAAAAAAAAAAAAAAAAAAGTTTGAAGAGGTCTCGGGTAGAGGGCAATACCCCAACTCTGCAAAGGAAGGCAAACCCCCCACACTCCTCATCTGCCCCCATTGGTTGAGACCTTCCCCTCCCTACCTTTTTGCTTTTTTTTTTTTTAATTTATTTACTTCAGCCATGAGCACCTGAACCATGCTTGGTTGTCCTTAAGCACAGTAAATAAGAAATAGTGGGTTTTTTACATTATTTAGTTACACCTACCTGATAATAGTTTATCATTGCTGGTGGACAATGCCAGGAGTTAGTTCCAAGTAATTTAAATCAGACCAATTTTCAATAGATAAGGGTCACCCACAATTATGCCAGTACATTTCAGGACTAGATGCACAAAAGGGGTTTTGAGCCATCTGGGGCACCTATCATCGAGTCTTACACCATATGAAAATAAAGCTTTAACACAGGCAGGCAAAGTCCAACCCATGGGCCAGATCCAGCCAGCAGTGGACTCCGTTTCCCAGTAGCCCCTGCTCTGTGGCTGGAGCCAGTTTCCATGCAGAACCCAGCAGCAGTTGCCCCATGACGGTAGGGGGCAGGGTTTCCATAGAGACCAGGCCCAGCAGCACTGGCAGGCAGCCACAGTACCAGTTTCTTCCTGGTGGAGTGGGGGGAGGCTGTACTAGGGGCAGGAGCAGGACAGGCTCAGCTGCTGCCATCTGTGTAGGGTGGGCAAAGGAGAAAGCCTCCCTGGGAGGGGTGGCTGTGGGGAATTGAGGGGTTGCTCTAGCTGCTTCAAGCCCCACCCCCAGCACCTCCCCTGCTGGCAGGGCAGAGAGCTGCTTTGGAGCTGAGCTGGGATCTTTCAGCTGTGACAGCGTGATCCAGAGCCATGACCTGCACACCCCAGTCCGGGGCATGCATGCTGCAGATCACAGCTCTCTGCCCTGGCTCAGGATCACGTCACTGCTGAAAGATCCCAGCCCAGCTCCAGAGCAGCTCTGCACCCTGCTGTTTGCCCTGTCAGTGCTGGTCTCGATGGGAGGCCAGGGTTTCCATGATCATGGCAAATCTGCTGCTGGGGTGTCCATGGAGACTGGCCCCAGCCGCACAGGCAGGGGCTGCTGGGAAATGGAGTCCAGCTGCTAGCCGGATCACCCATTTTGCCTATCTCTGCTTTAACAAGTCACGAGTTGCTAAGAAAAATACCTGCTCTCCCAAAGAAAAAGCCATTAAAATGATTATTAAAAACCAACAGTAAGAAATCCATCATACAAGAACACAGGAAAACTAGCAGAAGCAAAACATTTACTTGAACTCTCTCCAGTACAAGCAAGCAATAAGCACATTGTGTTGCTTCCCTTACTCTTGGCAGTAGGTAGGGTGCAAGATCTTACCATCCTCCCCTTCCAAATTATATACACCATCAAAAGCTTGTAATGTCAGATTCTAAACTAATATATTGTCCTATACTAGTGAAGGAAAGTGCATGTGACAACTTTATTTTAAAATTGAATCTACTATTTCATTTACACAGTATAGAATGTAGGAACCCAGCTATCTGGATTTTGGCTCACAAGCCTACTACTCTTAGGTGTTATAGAGATCAGTGGGGCAGCCTTCCTAGTTCTTTATAAATTAGAGAAGTAACATGCTGTGCTAGAGACTAAAAAATTCTATTTTCTTAAACTGTAGAACAATCATTTGGTAGCAGGGGGAGGGACAAGAGAAGGAAGCTTCATTGTGCCCAGCATAAACATAGGAATTTAATATATGGGTAACTAGGAGTTTCAGGGATTGAAGTGCATACTCCTCTTTCACCTGAAATATTACTGTTTTTTTGTAGAGAAGAATAGAACCTTTTATTCTTGAATATGTATACCCAGCATGACTGAAGCAACTGATCAACTTCCTGCTAGGTCTTAAGGAAGTATGTATGATGTGGTTAAAATGTGAAAAGTTCAGTTACACTGAACAAAGGAGGAAATAACTACAACTGCAAATTCATTTTAAAATCAGACACAGATCTTTTAATAGACAGGCAGAGATACTGCATTTGAAAAAACAGTTCATTTCCCAATAATTTTAGTTCAGCTACGGTCTTTTCAAAAAGTGGTGGCAGTGAAAGTAGAAAACACTGAAGCTGCAAGTCTGCACTCTGCAGAGCTTCCTCTTCAAATGTGTTACAGGAGCATGGAATTAAATGCTAGTCAGTTCGTTTAGTCTATGATTCTGGCCCTTTACCATACTGTTTCAGCAGAAAAACTTAAACAGCCCTGATACAAACTAGTCCCAAAGGAAGTGGAAAGCCGGTCCTCATCTTATCCAGGTTTTAGATTACCAAAAAAAATTTAAGAATTTAATGAAACTAAGGCTACATGAACGGATTCCATAGCCGTTTAAATATTTGTATGAAGACAACCACTTTCAAAACAAAATGAAGATTTCCTACAGGGTTTAAAACCCACAGTGTAACACAAATTTGAAATCAGAGTACAAATGGACTCAGCTGTGCCATTTCATTTTTCTACCCAACCTGGAAGAGAGAAAAAGTGAGAAACCATGGAATCTTAAAATCATAAGTATGTTATTTATAAATAGAACAGGTTTGTTTGTTTTTTAAGAACAAAAAACAAAATCCAACTTGACCACAGCACACTCACTAAAAAGAGAAAAGCAAATTAGGTAATTGAGGAAGACCAACTTCAGGTATAAGAACTGAATTTGATTAAGAGTTTTGTTTCTCTAATCTTGTTAGATATGCTTTCAGGTATAAACTTCAAAGAACTACAACTGTGTAAGTTGCTTTTGCTCCAGTTTTCCTGTTCCTAGTCTCTAAACAAGCTGGACACAAAAGGTCTAGAGACTGTTGTCATTCATGTATGAAATTCTTTGGAAAAAAAGTTTGGATGGAAGCTCAAGGATTTTTATGCATCTTCATGCTTAGCTGCATCTGCATTACAATTGAAGGAAAAATGTTACACACACACACACACACACACACACACACACACAGAGTATGCAGACTATCCAATTTTTCTTTTTCAAAGAGGAATAGTGTATTGTTGCTCAAACAGACAGGTTTCAACTAAAAAAAACAACCCACAGAAACTCTCATTCAAACTGAGTAACCACTGGGGGTTTAGAGGGTGGGGATTGGAGGAGAGAGGCTTGGCCTCAATTACAAGAGAAGAAAAGCTTCCAACTCTAAAGAAATGTGCAGTAAGGTTTGCAAAGCACCAGAAATCTAAGATTTTTATCTATACTACTTAAGTCTTCCCCAAATTTAAGTTATTTATTATCTCTAATTCTCACGTGCCTTGCAACAGCAATTTACAGATGTAATCCATGAGCAAGACAGAAACCTACTGATCTATCCAGAACTCTCTCAAGCTTTTTCCCACCTCCTTTTAAAGGCAAAAGTATCAATCTATCTTTTAAAAACAAATAAGCATGCAACTCTGCAGTACTTTTCTGCAAGTTTGGGTACTGTTTTACTTGAGATTACTTGTGTACAGTGATGAGGTCTTTCAGTTACGGATTTAAAGCCATTTTACAAATTAAGTTTCAAAACACCCTTACAAGATATAAAACGTAAATATTCAGAGTTGGGACCCAGGAACTCCCCCAAGGTAAAGGCAGAGTTTGGGAGGAAGCTGACACTCAGATTCTACTCTTAAAGAGGAATGACTTTATACATTTGGGCAATGAATAATATCTTTTAGAGAAAACTTTAAGAGACTTATTAAAAAAATAAAGTGACAGACATGCAAATTCTAGAGTATAACCAATTTCCAGCTCAGTATCTTTTGCCTACTATTGTCCATATATAACTAACTACACACAGTAGCATAAGTAAGAATGCCAGATTTCAGTGCAAACATTTAATGATGATCAAGTGCAGGAACTAGCAAAACTACATACAGTTCTTATATTTGCTGGGGGAAAAAAACCTTCAAAAGCCAGTGAGAAACTTGTATTTTTAAGACCCAACATAAAACCTTGTTTCTTCTGAGAGCAAATTTTGGTTCCTTCACCAATCCCGCTGAAAAAAGATGAAATAAAAACAAAGATAAGGCAATCTATATTCCAAAACTGTACTTGTTGCACTATATTACTACACTGTTAACCAACAGCATGCCCTTTTTAAAACAGATGCAGAAAAATGTTTGCCTTACACCTTTTATTATATTCCAAAATGTTAAATTCCTACATAGAAGTGAGTCTGACCTTGGACCTTTCCTTCAAGGTCTTTCAACCCTTCCTTCCTGGCTTGCTAACCAAACAGGTTAAATATAAAAGGAACCTCATCACAAAAAAAAAAAAAGCATCTGTTCATGATACTTTAATTCATGAAAACATAGTAATTCCTTTCACATTGAAGAAACCATCAGCAACATTCCAGGAACAAAAGACAACTACAATTCTTTTCTACTTCCTCAAGTGACAGTGGTATCTCCCTCATTTTTACTCAATCTCCATTGCTGCCACTCCCTCAATGTCTTTCCTTAGGTGGCTTTCCCAATTGCTGAAGTAGCGTCCTCCTCAAGTCTACCAGGTTTTGCTTATGAAAGGTTCATCTATAGGAGGCATACACAGTACTACAGAACTTCACTAAGCCTATGACCTGGGTAAAAGGCAAGCATCATATTACCCATATCTGGGAGTGAGCTCTGCATCAGAGAGGTGATATGCAAGATGCATTTTTTTTTAAATGACACTTGGTCTATATACAGTTAATACTTCCACTACTTGCCAACTTTGTGAACCCTCATATATACCAGTTCCTTTCCCCTTCACAGGAATCCACTGAAGTTGGATGCTTCCTGAGCAACTATAGTCAACACTGCTGCTGAGTTGTTATTTCTAGAATTCCAAGATTCATAATCAGCTCAGGTTTTTATCCAAGCTGATTATGCTGCATTTACCAAAGGCTCCATCTTGCTACAGCCAATAGAGCACATTCTTCCTTTAAAGCAATGACAGGAAAGATCAGAATTCCCTTTTTCCCCCCTCCCCAAGACCAGACTTGAGTTTCCAACAAGACTCTCAGAACTGTCAGTTTGAAGGTCACCACAATCTCCCACATTACAAAATTTTACTGAAAGATGAATTTATGAAATAAAATGTATTGTATGTGTACATGCCTGTGTGTGTAAAATTGAAAATATATTCAACACACAAAAATCCCTTGAGTAGGGAAAAAATTAGTGTTAATGCTCCCTTTTAGTGTTAAATTTTGGAACTTTTAAGGTCCATTTTATACTTTCACGAGTATGGCAGAACATATTGGCCAGCTATAGAAAAGCTAGTCATACCTTCTCACTAGCAGAAACAAGCTAACTGATCTTGTTATAAAAAGAAAAACATTCTATACAGGAAAGTCAAAACAGTAGTCATAGGTAATACACTTCAAGTACCCCAAACCCATCACTAATTAATTATTAAAACAATACCAAAAGCCCCATATACACTTTCTATATACAGCTTCCTTTAGAAAAAATCTGTGCCCCAAAGGGAATGCTTAAAAAAAGTGGAAGTTGCTAGTATTTTGGCAACTAACCAGGATTAGTCTTTCACCTAACAAGGTATTTCTTTAAAGAGCTTTTACTTACCTATATGTTAAACTGGAGGAACTGTTAGGTCTAGCGTCATGTATATGAGACCAGATGGTAGTAGAATAGCCCTTTTTGGTCTCAGATGTATGAATCCACATTGTGCAAGATGCTCTGCTCGCAATTGTATTTAGAGAGATGATGTAATATTTACTAGTGCTGTTAAAACACTACACAAAGCATTCAAGTAGCAGATAACTGTAATGCAAGCCCTTGCATGGCAATCCAAATTTATTGAACTACTGATGCTAAGTCATACAAAATTGCACCACTTTAATTAAGGCTTTTAGTTTACATTTGGCCACCTCAAAGCAGTTGTAACATTAGGTTGGTCAATTTAAATACTGTGGCTCCCTGTTGGATATACACACAATCTTTACACCCAAACGTTAATGCATACAAAGCAACAAGGCATTGTTAAATAAAATCAGCAAAAGTTAAGTACTGCAACTTAGGCCCTGTGACCAATTACACATGATTAAAATTACTTCCCACATTCACATCCACAGTACTCTTCCACCATTTAACATCTCAACCAAAACGTTACACATGTAAAACAATCACTAACAGGCAAAAGTACTAAACCTGTATATTTGGTATTGCAAATACACTTATGCATGAGCAAGCAAGGGAATTCACAGTGAGAATCTACAGCTGCAGAAGCCCAAAAATGATTTACAAAAAGTTGTTAAATCATTAAAAAATTGTTTTAAAATATACACTTCTTGTTGTAGACCCCCACTGTACACACAACTATAAACATTGTTCCCTATGTAAACAAGGAAAAGGAAACATACAATAAAAGGTTGAAAAGTCTGGACATTTCCTTCCCAACAGATATTAAAGGCCATGTCTTTAGTCAGACATTATACTGAAAGGACTCTTAAAGACTAGATTCACTGTCTCCACAGGTTTTTCCTAAAATTAAAAAACTATATAGCTGTTGTGTTAATCAAAGCGCTTTTGTACAATACAATGATGATGATCCTGTATTTCTTTAAAAAAGTTACAATAAGCTACAAATACCGATGAAGCAAAGTTATCCGGAGTAGTCTATAGAGGAGCTCTTTGGACTTTCTTTTATTATGCTAAAATAGTGGTGCTTTTAGGATTTACATTATTGTACTCTCCAATAGAAAGTATGGGGATTGTTGAAGTATACAGTACATAGTTTTCATACATGTACAACATTGGTGGATGAACAATGTCTCTTATCAGTAATACTGGATGTAGGCTCTGGTTTTACCAGTTGCATACATTTAGAATATTTATAAGTAAAAATCTCTCGTGACACTGGAAAGTGATTAGAATGTGCAAACTGATGTAGTAGCTTTCATCCATTTCTTAAAGGGTACCACCACAGGAAAGTCCATTTATGATGTTGGTAGGTTTAATAAAGTTGGAATGCTGGCACTGTTGAATTGGGCAACAGTTCTTCAGACCTGTAACAATGAAACAAGTAATTAGCCTCGGAAAAAACATGGATACCGACATACTGTTTTGCAGTTAAGAAAACTAATACATTTTAATCGTTCAACACGTATCTACAAGACTTTCCTGATGTGATTTTTTGAGGGTTTGTTTTTCTTCCCCCCAGAAAAAAAAAAATCTCCCCCCTTTACAGAGGAACTGACCAAAAAGATATACACATACCAAAAAAACCCCTGGATGTGTGTGTGGGTGTGTGTGGAGCAGGGGGTCTGTTCTTTCAGGTGCACAGCTTCTCAGGTGCTACTTGAAACACTATTAGATACAGACATGATTTAAGTTACTAGTACCCACACCTCTTCTTCCCAACTCCCCAAAGTACTTGTTCATCCTGGGTCTATAACAGGGATTGGACTAGATGATCTCTGAAGTCCATTCTATCCAAATAATTCTATTCTTTACATGTCTATGAAGATCAGATCTTTAGAAGAGTTGTGCATTTCCCCTGAAGCACCTCACATTTGCATTCAAATACAGAGCCACAGATGTTCACTTGTGAAAATCCCAAGCCACCATATAGTAACTAAATAGATTTTGGAATGAACAGCACAAAAGGCAGTTATGAAAGTTATACAAAAGGTGAGATACTTGATGGCACTCAAAAATGTAGGTGAAGTAGTTTTATTAAAAAAGCCAAACTTTTATGCACAGTTTTAGTTTAAAAGCCTCCCCCCCCAGACTTTAATTTTCTTCCAAGTATGAGTTTATGATGGTTAAAGACAACACACATTTTTATAAGCACATTAATTACAGTTATAAAATGCACATTAGAAAAAGACAAATAATGCAAATACTGTTGATTGCAAGAAAATTGGTACGCTAATTACATATCAATTTACCTTCGGCCTCAACATACCATAATTATGTGAATATTCAAAGTATCCAGACACCTGATTGTATGTTCATTTATAACTCATTACCTAAGCCTGGGTACAACTTTTCAAATGGACATAACATTCTGTTCATTTACTTGGCATCAGGACTAAATGAACTAGTAGTAGGCTGATGAACACTGGCCTCTGACCCCTATTAGCAGTTTTCAAGTGTCATCATTTGACAGTAAGGTCTGTGGCCTCAGAGGCCAGGGCCCAAAGGGCAGAATCTATACCACAAGAACTACTAAATTCATCTATAAGCTTATGAGTAAATTCAGGTGGTTTGATCACTGAAGGTGTGCAGCACACTTTAGCCAAACCAAATTCAAGGCCATTTTGCATTCACAGTACAAGGCCTTAATCCTACACCAAGATTCACGTGGGTGAAATTCTGCACCCAACGATGCAAGAGAAGAAAGAAAGGTGTGTAACTTGTCTGCACAGATAACAGGCTACAACCAAGAATGAATGAAGTTCCACAGAGTGTTGTCCAACTGGGTTTTTGAACACATTCTTTTTTTGAAGTGCACCAATATATTGGTCGCACCAATAACAGAAAAATTAACATAATTGGCAATCGACTTTTTTTGGATGATAATGTTACCGATAAATGCTGTGTGCATGTGTACAGTCGCAGCAAGCATGCAGCCAGGAATGCAGCCCGGTAGTTTGGAGAGCAGACTCCTGCCTGTAAGTCTCTGGGGGTGAAGGGGCATGGGGAAGGCAAATCGAGGCCCCCCCCAGTGAGAGAGGGGCAGGGGCTGTGCAGCCAGAACGGCAGATGTGACCCTAGAGCAAGGCATGGGGCAGAGCTGCAGGTGGCTCATCCAGGGGGTGTGGAGGGCTGGGCAGCTCCCGCTGCTGCACGTACCCTAAGGAGAGGCATAGGGGGGGGGTATGTCCCCCTCGGATGTGTGTGGGGCAAGGGCAGGCTGCCCGCTGTGGGCTGCGCCAGCCTCTTCCTGGCGGGGGCTGGACCAGGGCTGCACCCGGCATACGCAGGCAGCAGCAGCAGTGACACTAGGGGGGATTTGGGGGGCTATGGCCACCCCAAAATTCCCAGTAGTACCGCTACACCTGCCCTGTAGCCACTCCTCCCAGTGCTGCTGCCACCTCCTGCCCTGTACAACTGAGCCTGGACCTCTTCAGCCTCTGTAAGAGAAGGCCGAGAGATGATCTTGTGGCTGCCTACAAATTCATTAGGGGAACACAGCAAGGGATCGGAGATGCTCTGTTCACCAGGGCACCTCTTGGAGTAACAAGGAGCAATGGTCACAAACTGACAGAGCAGATTTAGGCTAGATATCAGGAAAAACTTCTTCACAGTAAGGGTGGCCAAAATTTGGAATGGGTTTCCAAGGGAGGTAGTGCTTTCCCCTACCTTGGGGGTCTTTAAGAGAAGGCTGGGTAGGCATCTGGCTGGGGTCATCTGACCCCAGCACTTTCCTGCCACGGGCCGGGGGTTGGACTCAATGATCTGTCGAGGTCCCTTCTGACCCTAGCATCTATGAATCTATGGATGGAGTCACATAACAGGCAGCCCTCTCAGCCAATCAGCAGTGAGGTGCAAGGTGGCAGCCATCTAGGTGGCAGCCCCCCTCACCCTCCAGCGAGCTGCCACAGCACTTGGTGGGACTCTACCCCTTCCCCCACAGTGGATTTTGTGGGCATTACCGATTTCATGTAATCCACACAACTGCAAATTCAGTAGGCCTCTACCTATAAATCAAGTCTCTAAATTCATTTCAGTCCAGAAACTAACAAAAAAAAAAAACTGGTTTGGAGCGCTAACAGTTTGCAAAGAGGTCATCCAATTTCACTACTTCTATTAAAGTGCCAAAATAATGAGTTAAACATGCTCATATATTTTTGTTAGTCACACCTCAAAACCAATTTACATTAGAAAAAGAAAGACACAAGCATTGTAGAGGCTTAGGTAAGGATTATGAGATTTCTGCTGTGCATATGAATCAATCTCATTTTTAAAAGGGACACACCCAATCCTGTGGTCATTATACTTTAGACCAGGGGTTAATGTTTTCAGGTTGTGGAGCCCTGCTTCAGATTACAGAACATTCATAAAAAGTCTAACAAAGCACTCCAACAGCTATTGTTCTGCTGTATTTCATATGATGCAAGTCTGTGCAATGTTATTTTTATATACTGCTCTGAAAATTGAATTCTGCCATAGCTAGGGCCAGAGAGAAAGATTCCATTGGAAGACTAATCTCTAGATTTGAAGATCTAGGGACAGGCTAAATGACAGCACTGCTACTAATACAGCACCCTTATGAGGGAGAGGATTGTTCTTGAAATAGTATCCAAATTGTTTTAGGGCAGCATACCAGTGTATGCAGATATATCGTATTTGGTATGCTACTTGAAATTAAGAGTATAGTTATTATAGATTATTCAGATATACTTTAAGTTACCTTATTTACCTCTTTGACGCCAATGTACCAACTTGAAAGTTAATTATGTATGGCTTTAAAGATCAATAGTGACACACTGAGTCACACCAGCAACAAAAAGGTACCATCACAGGTTTTAGGCTTGTAACACTACAAACATAAGCTGCTTTATTTTATACCAGCAGCAGTCTGAGTCATCTTCAAGGATGGCCTCAAATAGAACGCGCCTTATAGTACCCTATTCCTTTGACTTCAAGTTTAGCTTAATTATATCAGAGGGATGTAGGGAAGATGTACTACCAAAATTAACAACAGCTAGAGAACAAGCCCAATCCTTAAACTGAAAACCCAATTCAACATATGGCACAAATATTCCTTCCATCCTCCTCATATGCATCTGGCATCATAATGTAAATCTCAAAGTCACTTCACTCAGCCCAAGGCAGTTTGCCTATAAACTGTAAAGCAAAAGACACCACACTGCCTGCATATTAGCATAGATCTCCATGCTATAGCTGCATTAATACAAAAGCTACGGCAGTAAAATTCTCCCCCTCCAGAGACCTCAAATACACCAAGTAGGAAGGATGACAAAATCCCCCCCCAAAAACCTGTGCAGCAGGGCACTGACAAAGAACAGAACCAGTAAAGTGTAATTCTATCCATCTGAACAGCCTGGATCAGCAGACGAGTCAACATCTCATGGTCAGTGATATCAAAAGCTGAAAACAAGCCTGAAAGTACCAAAATTAATAGATAGATGTCCTTGCTAAGGTAAGCACTAAAAGCAGGGGCAGGGAACCTGCAGAACACATGCTGGAACATGGCACACAGGCATTTTGCTTGACAGGTATACCTCAGAGCAGATGCCAGTGGAGCCACAAGGAGCCCAATTCTTGTTGTGGCAGTGCAGCCCCAAACCCTTCCCTACCATCCACCTCAGAGTGCACATGAACCTGCCACTGGCAACAAGCAGCCCAGGCTTCGTGGCAGACAGCAGGGGCCTGCCCAGAGCCCAGGCTGCCTGTGGCAGGCACATGGGAAGCTGCAAGCAGCTGCAGCAGAGTCAACTGAGCCCTGGCACAGCTTACCACTGGCAGTGAGTGCATGCACGTCTTGGGTGTGGATGGTGGGGAAAGGGCCAGGGTTGCACTGTCATAAGGATCGGACCCCACATGGCTCCCCCGCCATCTGCCCCTAGCACGCCAACATCTTACAGGTTGTAAGGTTAAAGGTAGGGGTGCACCGATAGAGATTTTTTTGGGCTGATACTTACTGATGGCCACTTTTTAACGAGCCATATTAGCCAATACCAATCTAATTGCCAATATGCAGCCCGGCAGAATGGAGAACAGCATCTGGCTGGTAAGTCTGTTATGGGGGAAGGGGCAAGAGGGGAAGGAAGGGGCGGGAAGGGAGAGGGGGCAGATGCTGCACAGCCAGGGTGGGGCAAAGCTGTGGTTCATCTGGGGGGGTACAGGGAGGCAGCTCCTTTCACTGCACAATGCCGGAAGGGCATGTGGGGCAAGTGCTCCCCAGATATGCATGTTGGGAGAGGGTGGGCTACAGCAAATTTTGGGGTGGCTGTAGCCTGCCCCTATAGTCTCCCCTCCCAGCACCACCACTAGCGCAGCCCCAGCCCAACCCCCTCCACACCCCCAGTGCCAGCCCCAGCCTGCAGCAGTAGCTTGCCCTCACCCCATGCATGGATTCAGGGGGCATATGCCCCCCCGTGCTCTTCCTGGGTACATGCAGTGGTGGGAGCAAAAAAAAAAAAACACGCATATACCACACTAATTTTGAAGATATTAGGTTGTTCCTTTAGTCTGTCAGATCACTTTTGTCCATCACTACAAGCACCACACCTTAAAAGCTACAAAGGCATTCTTACGCTATAACGACAATGTCAAAACAGTCATTTGAAATACCTTTATCAAAGAGCTTGACTCAATTTGCATTCACCATTACTTTAAAAGTAAAAAAGAATACTTAAAGCAAGGTACCCATAAGTCAATAGAAACAAACAAACAAAAAAAGTGAGAAACTAAAAATAGGAGAACCTACCTGGCTCAGAGCTACAGTACAGCTTTGCATTAAAGTAGCTGACAAGATGACTTTTTGCGTGCTTTTCCAGGCACTGGAGTTTTTCTGTTAATTTGCCGCACAAGGTCATAAAAGATCTAAGAACACACACAAAAAGAGAGCTGCTGAAAAGGAGAAAAATAAACCTGTATGCACCTCATGCATTTACCCCACAGAAACATTTAATTTAGTATCAGAAAACATTAAACTCAATATGTATGCAACTAGTACCTACTTGCTTTCTGAGTCAGATATACTGAATGATGCCAAGGTTCTTGCAGCCTCAAAGTGAGGTGTGTAAATAACACTACATTTGGCATCCACAGCAGACACTGACAAGAAGTTTTCCATATCAACACTTGGAATACCATGATAGAGCATGCACAATTTGCAATCGGGTGTTCATACCAAGACAGCCAAGTACACTAGACAGAGCCAAAAGCATGTTTATGCTTTTGTAGAATTATGCCTAGAACGAGCCATTTCCCTTGAAGAAAGGTCTAGTCTGTTTGTTTTGTATGTTTTAGCATTTTACATATACTTGAAAGTGGTTAAGGTTACACACTGGATACTGCTCATCAAAACTTCTGAGTTGCATTGGACCAGGATTTGTTTTTATAAGTTACTTTTGACATCTCAGTACTATACTATATTGATTTTGTACAAAAAATTAAGACATTAATTTGGTAGCACCTTCAGCAGTATATGACACCAGTAACAGCCCACAGCAAAAACACTTAAGGTTACTACACTCTGCCTTAACTCATCTACATGAACTGTAAGAGGATGAGGATTTTCCAAGATCTCTAATTAAAGACCAACTCAATAAGCTTCAAATACTACAATTAAATAACTTCTGCTTCAATTGACATGCCCTCCCATCATGTCTCCTTTCAATCTCTGAATATTCTAAAACAAGGAAATGCATTGGCTGCAGAAACGCTAGTAGTTTTAGTAATTTTCCATATTAGCATATGCTACTTCTATTCATGTATTTAAAAAGTTCCTTTTGTAGAAGTTCTAAGCGCCATTAACTATACTGCTTTAACAGTTTGCATAATGGAATTCTCAATTTGTTAATATACAGATGAATAGTCTCCAAAAAATCCAATGAGTCAAATGCTTGCATTTACTGATACATACTTTTAAAACCAGATACGCCTCAAGTCATTTATATTAACCAAACTGATAGCCACATTGTGGAGGGGCATTTCCTGTGGAATAACTGGCTAAGGTTACCATACTCAATACAGGACTCCAAGTTAACCAACACTTCTGTTACAGTCACACATCAAAAACCCTTTTGAGAAAAGGCAAAAAACACACATTCTTTCCAACATTTTCAATACAGTATATTAACATGGTCCTTACACACTACACAGAATGCATTAAGCAAGCAGAAATAAGAGATTAATACTCCAAAACCATGTGTTTATGGCTACGAAGCTAGCTTTAAGTTACAACTAGACCTATCTGTTAGACCTGTGAGAACAGGGAAGTATTTGATTTGGATTCGGCTGATTTGGAGGACAGTGATTCGATTCAGAGATTCGGAATACTGTCCTGAATCGATTCGGCTGAATCGGCTTCGGAAGATTCAGCGATTCGGATTGGCCAGGGAGGCAGGCACAGCTAGGTAGCTGCAGGTTCTCCCGTGGCTCCTCTGGTTGTGCCCGCCTCTTCCCGGGCAGGGGGAGCCATGGGAAAAGCCCCCCCATGGCTGCCCTGTCTGGCCCCAGCCTAGTCCTGGCACAAAAATAAAAAGCGCCTGGTACTCACTGACTGCAGGAGCGGCGATTGGGACCTCTAGACACTCATGGCAGAGCCCCCCCCACACAGTGCAGGGCAGTAGGGATTGCCCTCTTCCCCCCCC